>NC_080572.1:36860382-37160382 GCF_030247185.1 Malaya genurostris
ACTGGAAATTCTGGTTCAGAAGTCAGTTATAAAATTCAGGCTGGGAATTCAAATATAACATTTAGTTCCGGAATCCAGATCTAAAATTTATAACCAGAATTTGTTCTAGAATGAAGGTGAAGTCGAAATTCTGAATCAGAATTATGGATTCGAATCGCCTACATAAATTGAGGAGCTAAATTCAGTCGAGCTCTAGTCGAGACACCAGAATTAGGATTCAGTTCCAGATTCATAGTTTTTTATTCTGAATCTGGAACTAAATTCAACCAGAATCCAGTGATATGAACCTTCAAAAAACTTGAAAAAAAGTAAAGTAAATCTTCCTGACAATGCTTGTTCCCTGATTTTTTTTAAATGTTTCGGTAGAGCAGTTGCTTCAAAAATCAAACAAAATTAAAATCAGTAGAACCACTCTAGCTACGTCAATATGGCTGAAATTTCGGGAAAATTATTCCAGTCCAAGCTCTTTCACGTACCATACGTACTTTCTTTGTGGACATATTTCAAATGCTTACCGCTTATAGCCTTTTGATCGGAATAATTTTAATTTGCAGTTTATGTTAGTTACTGGTCAAACAAATCGATTTTTTTATACAGGATCCCAGTTCTCGGTTCCGGAAGTACCGTAAATAGTGGTTCAAAAACTCCAAAATGGAACTCAACTCCTTTTCTCAGAGGCTGCTAAACCGATTTTCATAAACGTAGATCCGAATGAAAGGTCTTTTGGTCCCGTAAAAACCGTCATTTAGAGCTGCGCAGTAAAAATAGGACAAATTCTAAACTTTACCTAAAACAGTTTACCAGTTGAACAGGTTATGCTAGTTTATGCCCAAAGAAACTTTCTTGTTTTTATTTTAGATTCAATGTTTTTTAGGAATTCCTTATTAATCTCTCTCTCTAACAGCTATAGTCCTGGGGTGTCCTTTGTTGCATCAAGCATACGTCTCCACATAACTCGGTCCATGGCTGCTCGTCGCCAGCCACTCAAGGCCACTGTCGTCCGACATCCTTATGACATGCCCAGCTCATCGTAGACGTCCGATTTTAGCTGCCCGTACGATAAGTGGTTCTCTTAGCAGCTGTTGCAATTCGTGATTCATACGCCGTTTCCACGTTTCTGTCTTCCATCTACACACCGCCATAGATGGTCCTCAGTACCTTTCTTTCAAAAACACTGAGGGCGCGATGGTCCTCTGCCAACATAGTCCAGGTCTCGTGGCCATAGAGAACAACTGGTCTAATGAGCATTTGGTAGATGGTCAATTTCGTGCGATGGGTCTGAGTCCAAAGTACGCACGATTCCCTGCCAAAATACGTCTCTGAATTTTTCTGCTGGTGTTATTGTCGGCGATCATCAGTGAGCCCAAATATACGAACTCGTCAACCACCTCGATATTGTCACCGTCTATCAATGGCGTAGTGTTTCTTCTCTAGAGCCTCTTTCTCTCATGTATTTTGTTTTTGACGCATTTATGGCCAGTCCGATACGCGTTTCAGTCCAATGTAGGTTTCCTTCATCTTCTCAAGGTTACGTGTCACAATATCAATATCGTCAGCGAAGCCTAAAAGCCAAAAAGGCCCCCCGCAGAAATCACCTCTGTCTTGCGTGCGTTTGCCCGGATTACGCAAAGCTAGGAGCTAACCCTCAGTTAAGTCCGAACGAGCGGCAGCGAGGTCGGGCAGCAGGTCATGAAAAACGATGAGGCGTAGCCGCATTAGACCTTTCAAAATCGCAGTAAATTAGAACAAATTCTATTAAGCAGCATGTTGATCTGTTATGCCAAATGATCATTATGCCAAATAACCATCATGCCAAACAATATTATACCAGAAAATACTATTTTAACGACTAATGCCTTCGAGTGTATGGTTTTCTGGACTTTGGTACATTCTGGGATTTTTTTTCTGGATTTTCTTACTTTCTAGAATTTGTATTTCTGGAGATTAGTACTTTCTGGGCAATAAATTTCTGGGGAAAAAGCTTCGGTTTTTTATGTACTGGAAAATGGTTTTCGGGGAAATGATATAGAACCTTGTCGAACACATCAAATCAATCTAGAAATCGTTTATGATATAGAGTAAAGTGGGAAGAGATGCCATACTTTTATTAACATAAAATGAACAGGAAGTAGCGACCCGTTACTGTGAATATTTTTAAAAATACTACAAACATCACTTATTAACTTAATATATTTATTCGGAGAAAATACAATGATTATCATAAATTATTACAAACAAAAAATATGGGGAAATATTTTGGGGCTAGGCAAAAAGGAAGTACTCGGTCTTGATTGAAAAAAAAAACGACTGTGAATGTATTTTGGTTTTTCGTTAACTATTTTCACAGAATGTAGGATGGAAAATTGAGAAGGAGAAAAATTAGAAATTTGATACATTTCATGGCTGCTTCTACATTTTCGGGTGACCGCATATTTCGCATTACGTTAGTCTTCTTTTTATATTGGGTAGGCATGCTGCATGTTGTAAATAAGAATGAAACATTCTTCATCAGGCACATCTACCGATTTGAAGTTGTAGATACCGCTAATTTCCAAATGGCGATGAAAAGGAAAACTTTACCTATGATTGATAAAATATCCGACAGCGCTTTTCCTGTCACGAAGATAGGTTATGTCATTATTTTGAGATGGGTTTCGAATGAAATACCATCTTTTACGTGGTACGAAATAAATATTTCGATCACTGCAACAGCACTAGCAATATACTATCGGTTATCAATATCTAAAGATCAAATATAATTTCGCTACTTGACGCCACTTGACCATTGAGTTTTTGGAAAATTTTCAGGAAATTTTTGCTTGGGTTCTTCTCAAAAGTATTTTTCATTACCAAAAGTTCTCCTTTTTGGTAATGAAAAATACGAAAATGGAATTAAAAAAAAAAAGCGGGTGGGTAATGTCAGACAGGAATGGAAGGACGTGGATACGAATAAAACTAACATGCTTATTTCACACTTCTGAATATCAACAATTGTTCGAATTAGTTGATTGAATATGTGGATTTTGGAACTTTTACAGCTTTGCTTCCAGAATTGTAGTCCATCTATACTAAAGTACGACTTACTCAGGCAAGCACATTCTACCACAAACACAACGCAAAGCAAATGAAAGTGAAACAATACATAAACAATGTTACAGTCATATATATGTTATGTCAGGACGGAGGTAGCAGTTCAATGTAAACTGCTACGCACTGGGGGGGTCTAAGACGAAATTTAAATTTAATGTTATAGCTGCTCTTTTGGAGATTTACCTGAGTTTTCCTGTAAATTTTTCTCATTGTTTCCGAAAGTTCGGAAAACTGAATTGTTGAGTTATTTATGGTTATCTTAAACATCTTGAATCATAAATTGCTGAACATATTTCTGATGGCATGGAGAAAGAATTATGTTGTCTCGTTTAGCACAACTCGAGATATTCACGATTAAGTTCTATCCAATCCCCTAAAGGGCGAATTTTGAAAAGGCGCTCCATAGTAAAATGAGACGTATTCCCGTCAAAATCGAGTTTTCCGGTGTAACAGTTTTTAAGAGAATATGAGTGATATGATAAAGGCATAATTACACCACTAGACGAGTTGAGTTCGAGTTCCGATGGATACCATTGACTTCCGATGGATACCGCTGACTTCCGTCATATATTTCCAGGCTGACCTGTTGTCCATGAATGCGATACTGATATGTGTTCTGTTGGAGTCTCTTGTTTCTTCCGCTTGCGGTAACAAGTTTTGTATTTCGCTTGGATATTCCTCGATCGCACCATATTCAACACGATGACAATGACAGCCAAATTCGGAATGAATGGCTTCTGAGTCAATGCTATGCATTTTATATAGTAAATCAGCAAAAAGTTTACTTCAAACTACAAATGGTTGAAAAATGGGCCGTATACAGTATAGTGAAGTAAAATTTCGCATAATTCTTTGGGTATAAAATTATGGTTTTAAATGGCACGGTAGAGAATTTTGAAATCAATTTTTTCATTTCGGATTTCAATATTTCAGTAGAAGAAACTATCAAAATGCTGTACGGGATTAATTTCTGGCATCCCATAGGGGCCAAATTGTATAATTCTCTAAGATATTAAACATTGATTGGATATAAACGATTTTAAACACTGTTGCGAATTTAGAACTGTGGAAATTTCAAAAAACTGATCAAATTAACTTAGATTTGCACTACACTGCTAACTTTATTTTCGATTTACAAAGAAGCAATATTTATAGTTCTTTAGGTAACATTTGGAGCTATTAAAAGGGCTGATTTTGCATATTGTTCCACATTGTTGTCCATTTTCGTTGTATTTTGCTCCAATGCAAACGACCACCAACAGGATGATGTAATCGATCTTCTTTGAAGGGAAACTTGTTCTGCGACCTGAGCGTTTGAGGTTTTGTACAACGCTAAAGGTCTGCCCTCATTACTGGAGACTGCTGCTCTCGACGATCGAAGTCCAAATGAAAGCACCATCTTTTTGTATAAATATCTGTTTATTAATCTTATTTTTGTGTATTACATCAACGTTTTACAGTACAAGTGTTTTGACCCTTTGGCTCTTCATTTTTGGTGTTCATACGATTCGTTATTAATAATAGGTGTTTTAGTTACTCTTATTTTACACACTAATGTTTAATCATAATATTTATTTTAATCATTATTAAAATATCTACCTACTTATAACTTGGTTATCTCACACTGTTCAAAATATTATCCCAAATTCCTGATCATATTTTTGATGAAATGGTGAAAGAATTATGTTGCTGCCGTTAATACAAGTCGAGATTTTCACGATTAAGTTCTGCCCATTCTTCCATATGGCTAATTTTGAAAAGGCACCCCATAGTAAAGTAAGTCGTATTCACGACAAAATTACAGAATATTTTCGATGTGCCAGTTTTTTCGAATTCACCTTTTAATTAATAACGCTCATTTAATAATTATTTGTTGATGTTTCAAGGATAGAAAGATTCGGTCAACAACATAAATTTGTCGTAGGTTTAACATTTCGGTCGTGGTTGTCGATTTGTTAAGTCTTCATGATCCTAGATATCAGTGTTGGGAAATTCAATTTATAGAAGTAACAGGAGTGCAGCTTTATGCATGTCTCAAATACACAGAAGACGCAGCGTTTGAATTGGAGTAGCAATAGCCAGCGCTTCTGTTACTTTTGCGTATCATGTTCAAGCTAAATTGGGTAATATTTTGATGTGGAACACATCTTTATGCCCTATATAGGGGTACAAATTAGAAATTCAAAAGTAAATACACGTAGAAATGTGGTCAAAACTAAGAGTTCAATCAATTACTTATATTAGTTCACCTTTTGATTGGAATAATTTCTAAGTTGCGTTTTGAATGTATCAAGCTACGTATTTTCAATTATATATGATTGAAATTTTGATTAATAGCGACCAGTGTCCTATTCTGTCTGCAAAAAATTCAAGATACTATGCTGGCTCACAGGATTTTCTTAACGGAGACGATTTCTGAAGGAGTAAGCGATTTATCTGTTGGGAAGCATCGCTCTGATTGATCAGTCAATGCAAAAGCGAAACTGTGGAAGCACACGAATCTAAAAATATAAGCAAATTATTTCTATAACTTCAGTCTCACATGAAACATGTCCGAGGAAGGTTGTTGTTAGACAGTCAGTATCACACAAAACGTTATAAAACGATTTGAAGCTTTAACTGGTTTGCTTTGATCTTTTGTCATGCGAGTTTGGATGAAATGCTATGTTATGTCGTTTTCGTCTGAGATATCTTCAAGTACCTCAGGATAAATTTTGTTTGCATTAGATTAATTTCTAATTTAAATCAGATGAACTAGATCAATAATGAGAAAGGTTATCACTTCAACCGAAATCGCAGAATGGTAGTACCATAGAGCGACCACAACTCGCTATGTTACACATTCCCAAGAAAAACTTTACGTCATAAAAATAACTGCATGCATGCAAAACTTGAACACAAGCTTGGCGAATAGAAGCTTAATAGGTAGGACGACAATGCGCGTCATAAAAATAGGACATTTTCATAAACGTTT
The DNA here is from genome assembly GCF_030247185.1 of Malaya genurostris. Lineage (NCBI taxonomy): Eukaryota > Metazoa > Arthropoda > Insecta > Diptera > Culicidae > Malaya > Malaya genurostris. The sequence goes on from NC_080572.1 coordinate 36,866,447, forward strand.
TCCGGAAGCATACACACCAAAAAATTTGAATTTTACAGGTGACAACCCCTCATACGGTGTAATTCCTAATGACCTAATTTGTCAAATGATGGAACATGTTTTTTTCAATGACTTAATGTTAGATTAGCTTGAATTTTACTACTTTCGACCGTAACTTGCATTCTGTTAGCAGATTCGACTGTATGAATTTAAATGCCCCTTCACCAGCCAAGCAGATGCGTGCTTCAGTCGATTAACAGACATACTTTGCGATCCAATGGTTCTCGGTTCAAGTCGCGGTGCTCGCAATCAGTATTCATTTTTTTTATTTCGATGAATTTCATGTCATGGAATTTTAGACATAATATTAAATGTTCTTTCACGTGACTTTGCGTTAACTGCGACGCTCCATTTATCTGCATCTAATAAGATGTAAAATCACAGGGTTTTTTCGAAGTGTGTAGTTGAAGCTATCGAAATTTATTTTTCAGTATTTAATCAAGTGTACTTGAACGTACCGAAAAAAAATTATTGTTACATAATTCCGATAAAAAAGAGCCTCTTCATGACCAAGTTGCTGCGGCTAGTTTTCCAGGAGATCCAAACCGGGCGATCCGGTTATGCCTTCAAATTTGAAGCTGGAACAAGAATCAACGTTTTCTTAAGTAAATATCATTTGGTTTTTTGAAAGTTTCATGGTGGTCTTACCCCTTAAATATCGAAATCCGTTACATTAGTAAGCACATAGATATAATTGCCCATATTTGGGCCATTAATATAATTTCGTCGAATTCAAGACAAATGCAAATTAAGGCGAACAAAGTCTATGTTCTGAATTCGCGGGTTCTATATTGGTTCCGTTCAGTTTAGTTTTTGTGCATCGGCGAATTTATTCGTGATATACTCTATAGAGGGTTGGGATAAAACGGCTATGAAAAGTGGTTTTTTAAAAATCTCTTCTTCCAGAATTATATTCAGGGCTGGGAAAATCACCGAAAATCGAAATTCATTGGTGATCTAAAATCACTGATCACTGAGATTACAGATCTCGCACATAAAAAAATTAGAGGGTTGTATTCAAGACACGACCGAGCACAATAACATTAAAAATGGAACGTTTTTAAGGTCTTCATAATATATACAAAAATAAAGAGATGATGATACACTAAACTAAAAACTTTTTCAATTGACTAATTACAAACTTGCTCTAGTTTAAGCGCTTAGATTGTTGGCGAATGATAAAATTGACAATTAGATTTTTTCTTGATAATTAATTATATTCAATTTTGATCCCTTTCCACAATTTTTTACATTGTTAAAATTTTGAATAACGTCCTTTAACTAGAATTCAAAGTTACTTGAAAGCTCAATTTTAGATACAAACAACCTAAAGATTTAATCCTGAACAAATGGAACTGTTTTATTTTATCACAATAATCTTCGAGAAACATACAAACTTATTAATTTTATAAACAGTTAATCGATCCAAGAGAAGATTTTATTTATTTTAACGAAAAATGTTGTACCAGTAAGCTCAGTAATAGTGTAATTTTATTAATCCTTCTTCAAAATCGTCGATAATCTTCGGAAAGTGTCGGTAAATAATATGGCAACAATACGAGGAAGAAAAATGTGAAACAGTCCGCATAAAATATTTAGTTACTTACATTGATTTTCGCTTTGGCATATTAGGAATATACGAAATTGATACGCAACAAAATTCAGAAATTTTGTTCATATTGTAACTTGATGTTATTAACACATGAATGAACATTGTCATATGTCGTTTTCGTTTTTAAATTGCACTACACCGGTGTAGCGAAAGCTGCACCTAAACCGTTCGTTTTTACCAATTGCACTACACCAGTGCTACACTTTTTCTGCACCGATACCACTGGTGTAGCACTCATCAAAAGTTTGGTGTAGCTCTGTGCAATGGTATCGTTTATTGTAGTCAATGGTTACTGTTTATGTTTTCGTCATTTTTGTTCGTTTATGCATGCCTCAGTGTAGCACTGCACCGGTGTAGTGCAAATTAAAAACGAAAACGCCAATAGTTACAATGCGTGTTTTGAAGCAAATAATAATTGAACTGAAACTGGCGGTTAACCAAATTCTACGAGGGTTGCTATTCAAACGATACATGTAAAATCGCAAGTAAACTTACCTTTGGTTTATCTTTGATACTATATGATATTGTATCTAATTGTACTGTATATGTGAGCCTGTGGAACTCATTTATACTACCAAACCGAGGAGGCCGCTTTTAGATAAGTTTCAGAATTTAATTTTGAATCTTTTGAAGCGTTCAATACCTGGTGGGACAACAACTTGTTCAGTCACATATAATGAAGAAGAAGTTTCTATGATTATCATAATAACACAACTTTATACTGAATCCATTTTCGCGCCACCGTTTTGTTCGTATGGGAATGGAGATTTAAGTATGCAAACCGATCCGTTGACAAATTAAAACATTTTTAAGCTTACAATATTGAAGCTTTGGAATCATTTAAATGAGGAAATTCCATTAACAAATCATCAAGGAACAAGCGCTGTAAATTAGATCCGAATTAGATCTATTGCCGATAATACTAAATTAGCCTGATAGTTACCAGAGAACCAAAAAAAAATACTCAATTCAAATAAATTTTTCAATGGAATGCAATTGAAATATTCAAATGACGTTTTCTCATAAGTTTAAGTTAAATGTTTCCGAATCGATTGGAATGTTTCCGAATCGAATTATATAAATCCATCAACAAATAACTGAGGTATGAGCGTTCAAAATTATGGCAGAAAAATGTTACGCGATTAGTTTTGCATGTTTTAATTTGACACCCAGCCTCGGGAAGCGAAGTGTAAGGCATTTTTAATGGCAAAATCGACCAACAATTTGCTAAATACATGGGATGTTTCAAAATAACCGATAACCATGCTGGTTCGGTTTTTCAATAGCTAGATGATATATAAGATATTCAAGCGAACACGAAGCGGTGTTGTGCAGACAGCAGGAAGTTTCACCAACACATAATGCAAAAGCGACAATCCAGCAAGTGAACGCATATACAATCCAGTCATCAGCTCACTGGACGAGCTACTTGTTTCATTCGCAGTCAAACATCAACTAGGCAAAGAAATATTGTGCAGCCTATATTTATAGATTTCTCTTCATACTATGCAGAACGATGTGGTGTTTTTTATGCATGACGCAAAGCCTCCTATGCCGAACAATAAGTTGACGTCATTTTGTAAAGCAGGGATTGGTGGATGAAAACATAGGTCGATTCCAACCATTTTTTCAATAGTATGCTATTGAAATACTGAAACGACGTCGTCATACATGTTTAAGTTAAAAGTTTCCGAATCGATTGGTTGTTAAATTATAACAATCCATCAACAAATGACCGAGTTATTAACGTTCAAAATTATGACACAAAAAGGTTACGCGGCTATTTTTGAAACTTTTAATTGACACCCGGCCCCGTATAGTGAAGAGTAAGGCATTTTTAATGCCAAAATCAATACAAAATATATTCACAAGCGATCTTAGTCAAGAAAAAAATAATCGTTGTTTAATCACAACTGATCTGACCTCTGCAAGTAATAATCATTATAATGGTAAGAAAAACCTGTTCAATCACAAAGCATGTTGTGTAGCTGATTAATTCACTTTATTTAGAGTTTGAATATCATACAAAGAAATAACAGAAATGCAGGTTTTGCTACACCAATTCAAACGCGTCATTCAAACACTGGGCCTGCTGTGTATTTGATACTTACCAAACCCTGCGCACCGGTTACTTCTATAAATTAAATTAATATTAAATGGCGTTTTATTGGGTTCAATCAAAATAGTGCATGAACATCATCATCAGCATCAACTAGCTGGAAGTAAAACACAGTTTTTTGTCGCTATAATCACTATTTGGTGTGAAATATTTTTTTTACTAATTTTGTATTGCGTATTGTTATTGTGCAGTGAAAGCTGTCAAATTTACAATATCAATTTGATTGCGATCCAAACAAATTATTTTTATAAATCATTCATCTAGCATTCATTTCCTTTCATCTAGTATTAATTTTATTGCGAAATTGAACATGAGGTTCATCAAACGAAAACATGTGTTGAAACTACGTAATCCATGCCGTAACGAAACCGGTACTTTATTCAACTCTGGTGATGCGAATTATTGATGTACACACATTTTCCATATTTTTAAAAGTCTCATCGATACGCGTTATTCTTAGTTATTCTAGATACCCGAAACCGAATCTTACCAACAATAATACTGAAAAAAATCAGCAAGACGGTAAAGCACCAACTTTAAAGATCCAATCAACCAAAGTAGAATCACCAAGGGAGTTTTTGGGAAAGTAGAAGCGTACTAGTTAACATCAAAAACTGAACTAGTTCGTTTGTTTATTATTTTGAAAGAGAATTGTAATAATATATAACAAGTTATAAATTCCCGTGGGATTACTTGTTACGCCCCTCATCGGGGGATCAACGATTTTACGATTTACGATTCGGGCCCTCCTGTCTGATCTTTCTCATATGTGATTTTCTTCCACAATGCTCAAAGCTGATCGAATCATCCAATGATTGATCTTACATAAATTAAGAATCGTTTCAGCTAAAAATCTCAACCGATTTTGTGTGATGACAAATCAGTACCGATTTTGATCGATGTGATTTAAAGATCACTGATCTTAAAAAGATCAGATCAGGTGTGATCTTTATTGAGAAAGATCTCAAGCGATCTTTTTCAGCAGTGATTTCGATTTGACGATTTTTGATTGTTGTTCATTTCACTTTTAAACTGATATTTTTGCCATGTGAAGTCAGCTTCAGTGAGAATCGCGTTTGCAAAAAATCATCACTGAACTTTTCTGAAGCGAGTTTTTGCCTTTCTCATATGAAAAGGCTATGCAATCACTGTGAAAACCGACTTTTTAACCGAGGCCCGGAGGGGCGAATGTCATATACCACCTCCGGTTCCGAAGATATAGGATGATATACACCAAAAAAAATGCACTCACTTTTTTCAGAGATGGCTAAACCGATTTTCACAAACTTAGATTCAAATGAAAGGCCTAATAGTGCCATAGCCTGCTATTGGATTTTATCTCGATCGGACCTTGGATTTTATTCGGACCGGACTATATGAAAATTAGAGAAAAAGTGTGCACTCAATTTTCTCTGAAATGGCTAAACCGATTTTCACAAAGTAATGTTCAAAAGAAAGGTCTTATAGTTTTCTAAAAATGTCTAGAACATTTTATTCGGATCTGACAGTTCCGGAACTAAAGCGTGATAAGTGCAAAATTATCAATTTCATTAGTATTTTTCACGAACGATAGTCAAAAACAGGTATAAATCCCATGAAACTGTCTGATAATATCTCCTAGTTTGCAGAGCTTGTTACTTAATTCAGCACTACTGGTCCCCCTTTTCCTGTTCCGGAAGCACCAAAATTGAGGAAGAAAAACTTCAAAAAAAGAACCGATTTTCACAAATCTTGATTTGAATTGAAGCTCATATTATCTTCAAAGCTACTGTGAAATTTAATCCGGATCCAACTTCCGGTTCCGCAGTTACAGGGCGATAAGTGTCAACGTTTTCAAATCGCCATATAGATTGAAAATATGTACAACGCCGAAATAAGAAGAAAAGGCAAAACGTGCTTCGCTCTATTTCGTGCACGCTATGAAGCAACGATTACGGATGTTTGCCACTGCTGTTTGATATTGGTAAAAGACGGTGCTGCGGTTGATAAAAATTTCAGCTATTTTATGATAAGTGCGACCGGAAGAATAAACGAATGTCATTGAATTCAAAATGATGATTAAAAACTGCAAAAAGGATCTCACTCGCTTTCCTTCAAGATGGTCAAATCGATTTTCACAAACTTATAAGTTCAAACGAAAAGTCTTACAGTTTCATACGGAATTCCTAAATTTCTCGTGGATACTACTTCCAGTTCTGGAACTACTGGGTAAACAGGATTTATAGAGTTTGTTAGATTAGGTCCAAACAAACTATTTTTATTCAATGAACAGTTGTTTTAGCGAATTCCACAGTAATATTTATGATGTTTTAAGTAATATGAGAAAGGCATCATTACACCACTAGGTGAATTAAAACAGGTTTTTGATCGATGATTTTTGTGTCTGAAAAGTACTTGTGCAAAATACAGTCGCGATTTTTGAAATTTGTGTTTTCCAACACTGGCTAGAGATCAATTTACTTTCAATCTAAGCTAAAGTTAGGTACCATCGATTTTTTCCATCTCTAGCGGTGCTCGCAATAATAATACCATAATCCACACCTTCATAACTTTTTTGATAATCCTTCAATCGCTTAATTTCCGTGTCTAGAAATATTTTATTGTTTCTCCTTTTCGTTTCTAGAAAAAGCCAAAGCGAAGCCTCCTGCTCCTACCACAGCTTCTCCGGGTCCGAATTTGTCCACTTCGTTGACTACGGAGGTTGACGAACAAGCCTCTGCCGTTGCCCCTTCGACCGCTTGCGTAAATGTCAGTTGCGAAATCAATGCTAGCAAACCTGCAACGCAGAGTTTGTTTCGGCGGAAAAAAGCTATCCCTGTTGCGATAGCGAAGAAAATTGCTCAACAAGAAAAACAGCGTCCAAATGTAGTAGCATTATCTTCGTCGTCGTTATCTGCTGTAAGTGATGTTATTGATCATATTTCCAAAGTGAAAGTGGAAGATATTACAGAACCAGATACCGGTGGTTCTAAATCCGTTGCTGGTGATTCAGTAGCAGCTGCCGATGTGGATATGCGTCCCGCTGCATTCCGCAGAATAAAACCAAAAGTTTCGATAAATATTGCACAGAGTCGACCGACAAAATCTATTCTAAAAAAATGTAGTTCAATTGAACGCACACCGGTTAGTGACCTGTCACAGGAGCGGACACCGGAAGCGCCCATTATTTTGGAGGACAATAATGAAGAAGAAAATCCTAGGATTGAAGTAGATCGAAGCGAAACTACGAAAACAGAAAATCAGGATAGCGTGAACGGTACTGCAGCAAATGTTGTGAACATTCAAGAGAATGTTATCGAAAAGGAAACTGACACGAGAAATGTATCGTTCGATAATGCATGCCAAAGTATAGGTTCAGTGAAATGTGAAGAAACTAGAATAAGCCCGAAATTTGTTAAGATTCCTCCCGAGGTGAGGATGTTACAAATGCAACGCTTGCGATCCAATCCTAATTGGATGCATAATGTTCCAGTAACCTCTCCAGAGAAGGTTGCAACGACTTCATCTCGAAGTAAAGAGTATGTTATTGTTGAAAAGTTTGAGATTAGTAAGCAAAATGATGATGTTCAGGAGTCTGTTGATGTTAATGTTCCTGAAGAAACCGGTCCGAAAGATGCTGTTGAGATCAGTAAAACTGATGATAATGTTGTTCAAAAACATCATGTGAGAGAAATTCGACGGATATCTAGGCTTCCTCCCAATTTGGCAATGAAATTAATGAACTGTGTTAATTCGGCGAAGAAGAAGAATCAGAACACAGTCAAAGATGCAGTGCTTGGTGCATCTAAAGTTGAGGAAGTGTCGTTAGAGACTAGTCAAGATCTGTCCGTACAACCCGTCGTAATTCGTCGAATATCGCCTCTACCAGCGGAATCAAATACTAGCAATGATGCTAATGTTTTGGAACGGGAAATAAATTCAGATTGTGGTGTAGCGAAGGATGATAAGAAATGTCAGCCTTTGATGATAGCGGCTGAAAACCAAAACTCTACGCTATCTCTAAAACCAACACAAACGATACGACGAATATCTCGAGTACCACCGAACGTTGCCGTCAAATTACTCAGCAGTGTCGCATCGGTGAATCGAGCTGCTACTTCGAAACTATCTGCTTTGCAGAAAACTGTGCCGGTCACAATGCAGAAGACGAAAGAGACAGATGAGGATGCTTCCGGTGAAATTAAACCGGATGTTACTGAAACAATCGAGATTCATTCATTAAAACTTGAGAGTACAGCAGTGCAACAGGAACGCGATCGAAAAGATGTAACACATCGTGAATTGGAAGAGATTTCGGAGGAGAAATCTAGATCATCCGTTTCCCCCACAGTACAATCAACAGACACAGGGCAACCGACGAAACCGAATCGCAAAGTTCATATTTTATCACAGGTCATTTTACCGACGGCATCCTACAACTTGGAGGAGCTTTTGGCGGGGAAATCAGCGGAAACAATCCCGTCCGGCAGGTTATCCCTGCCTCTGCCGATGCCTTTTCGTACGGCTATCAATGCACCAATTATAATGCCGGTACCGATAATCGACACTACAAAGGTGGAGGCGGGAATGGTTTCTGAGACGGTGGATACGGAGTTGTCGGTGTCGCGATCTATAGTTGAACAAAGCGTGAACCGAAATCAATGGACTGAAGACGAGAGTACCGTATCGGTGGATGCGCATAACATAACCGGTTCTACCAACAAAAAGTCGATGGAACCAAGTTCGACGAGTGATTGTTTCGGATCACGTCTAGTGAAGCCATATGGAGTAGGTTCTAACGTAAACTCAAATCCGACTAAAGATGAATTGGATGAGAGAGAAGCGTTGCGAGTAGAGAAAAGCTGTGCAAAGGGAGTGAGTATTGATAAGCAGGAACCTAGCCTGGGTAATCAGCAAACGTTGCAAAAACAGCACGAAGATTACCAACATCAGCATCCAGTTCCATCTGTTATGAAAACTCATCAACCCCAGTTAGGGCCCAATTCTCGCCTACAATCTCAGCCGCAACTGATACCAGCAACGTACCATCGTGCCCCTTCGTACCTCAATCAACCGGTTACACTATACACCCGGGCGTATGCCAATCCGCATCAAATGATTATAAATCCGGCCAGTCATAAGCAATCACATCATACGCAGCAACAACAGATTCCACGTCATCGTCCGATTCTTCAACCCACACAGTTTGTACTGGTACACTCGAGGACCCCATCAGCTAATGCAACACCTAATACGTCGTCTCTAGCATCGCAACATCGCCTGATGGTTCCTCCAGCTTCAGTTTACAATCACCAGTTTCCCGGCGGACACAATCAACTTATTGTTCCTGCGCCACGTTTCATGATTCCTCCTGATAGTAGAAACACTCTCTCCGGACCTAGGCCACATCAACAACAACAACAACAACAACAAAATCAACTGTTACATCAGCAGCATCCGTCCACGCGACATGTCGTACCAACTATCTCTCCACGGGGACACGCTTTTCAACCAGTTGATCGAACTCCTTCGTCCATTCATCATCATCATAATTATCAGCAACAGCCGTCGCCACCGCCAACACCGCTGTCACAGCAACCTGCTCGAGTTATTCCGAAGATTATCATCGACAGCAGTTTGGTAGAAAATGACCGTCCTAAACAGACAGGCTCTAACAGTTCCGCGCAGTCAACACCAGATATGGGACAGGAGTTGAAAAACTTCTCAGCTTGCTCTCAACTAATTAAAAATAAACTCCGGGAAAAATTGCGTGCGAAAATATTTCAAAAAGAACGTGCCGACGCTATGGTGATTTCGGCACCAGTCAGCATCCCTACGCCGCAACTCAAACCGGCTGTGCAACAAAAAGTAGTACCACTATCGTTTCGTCCTACGTCGCAGCATACGCGGCAGCCACCACCACGAGCGCGAGTCGTCTATCATCCGGAAGACTTTAATCAATCCTCGGTACAAATGGTGCGGGTGCAAGCTGCACCGAAACTTCCCGCGCAAGCACAACGTCATCCTATCAAGCAGTTCGTGTATGGACATGGGAAAAAAATTTATCTGACTAAAATCAGCATTTCGAAGCCGGTGCATTCATCGCAAAGTACCTCTCAACCAGCACCATCTGTCCAACCAGTTTCAACGCATAACAGCCCGAATATACCGTTGTATCTGAGAAGTCCTTCCAAAACCCACCATCTGTACGATGACATCTTTCATGGCTACCCCCAGTCTACCATCAAACACGAAATGCGAGAGTTTCAACGATTCCGAAGCGCGATGGAACAATTGGAACGAAATATGAGCCCGGAAACAACGGCCCCAAGTACAAGCACGAGTGACCCGACGACAGTTACTACGGCTGGACCGCAACGAGAAACCTTCATCATAACCGAGTTTGATGTCACTGCCGGTCCATCGGATAGGCTCTGTCAGGAAGTGAAGGAAACGGTCGTAAAGCATGAAAGTGGAATGCCACCTAAAATCAGCGTTCGACGAAAGACTTTCGTGGTGGACGATTCCGATTGTGAAATACGAACCGATCAATTGCCACGGATCGACGAAACTTCGAAAGGTGAAACAAAAGACGAGATAAAACCCGAAGTAGCACAGGAAGCCACCACAGCTCGACTGCTGGTGGATGAGCAGGATAGAGATTCTTTCAGCAGCTGCAGCGAGATGGACAAAACGGATGAGGATTTGGCGCGGGATATACTTGCAATAGTGCAGAAGGAACGCGAAATACTTAAGATAGATTCTCCGGAACGGGAAGTGAAGAAAGTTAAACGCAGAAAGAAGAAACGGAAGCATCGGAAGAAGAAGGCGAAAGACTGTAACAAACAGTTACTGAATCTGCTTATGAAGCATGTAAATCACGAAACGTTGATAGCTGAGATTTTATCGGCACAACAAAAGCAAATACAGTCCGTTGAAACTTGTGATGACGAAGAAGAGTCGCAAGAAGAACCTAAACACAATGTTGAACAGAAGGTAGAGAAATCAGAGATGGAAATTTTTGATCAGCACGAATCAACAAACGACTCGTTAATATCTGACATCGAGGAAGATGAATCTGACACCGACATTTTTGCAGAGATTTTGAAACCATTCCGTACAGATCGAGAACAATCACAAATTCCGAATCAAGAGCAGCAAGTTCAACCTAACGTTGATTATCCTGTCACAACAGCTTCTTCTTCATCTTTTTCTTCTATTCTGAAGCCTACTGTTTTTCACGAACGAATAATAATTCCTGCTTCCGGAGAGTTCATCTGTGATAAAAATGCCTTTCCCGAAATCGAAGGTAGGCCAAATGTAACACCAACTGCTTCTAGAATGCCCAAACGAAAACTAAAACCTATTCTTGTTTCACGTACAAAAATAAGAAAGATTAGCCCTGTTCCAACGTTCGATACGACGAATGTAGCCAATGAAGAATCTGTTCGTCGATTGTCTTCGCCGGTTGCGGCTTGCGAGTCTACTGATTCATTTTCTGATAGAAATGATTCATCTTCCTGCCAAGAACCTATTGTGGGGGTAAAACCAATCACTGTGAATGAAAATGAGAAGACTGTTGTGACTGGTGCTACCGGAAGTGTCATAGAGGAACCAACAAAATACGTAAAACCATTTATTCGAGAAATTGTCAACGATTGGGATTCGGAAGGAGCAGCGGATGACGGAACGAAACACGCAATGGGTGAATGTTCAAGGCCGAGGGAAATAGACATTCCTTGTCATATTACAAAGGAAGATATGCAGCAGCAGAAAATACCCTCATCACCTTTAAGTGATCTATCTATTCCTGATTCATCCGCCAACGCATCCATTGAATGTATTTCATTAGAAGGAACTACAGAAGAGAGGCATACTAAGCCAGTTTCGATAATCAAACAACGCGTATTGGAAACAGATTTACAAATGGCTTTATCTCAAGATGATGATTGTTATAATTCTCTCACCGTGTCAAGGACTCCTCCTCGAGCAGTTGCAGCAATGAAAACCTCAGATAATGTGCTTACGGACATTTTGAGAGATTGGGATTCTCCTGTAAGAGCACAAGAATCTTCACAACTTATAGCGAGAGTTTTATTGGACAGAATCGATACCACAAGGTGCGAAAATTTCGAGGGTGTAGAAACATCTTCAACTCCGAATGCGGTGAATTCAGCTTACGTCTGCCCGAAACCAGACTCTAACTCTACACCAGAAATTCCTGACCTGCCCAGTGATATTGACAACATTCCGCCGACGGCAGAAGTGCAGGATCAGCTATCCAATAAAACTCGAAGTGGCTGTCATTCCAATGAAAAAGAAAATCTTGCTGTTGATTCAATCGAAATGGGCAGCAAAATGAAGTCTATTGATCAAATCAAAACAATGAATGTGATAGGAATTAAAAGTAACATTTCACAATCTTCGAAACATGTTGATCCAAATCAATCGAAGGGAAAACTTCGTAAAAAATCTGTTTTCTTTGAAGATTCGGTAAAAGATCACGTTGAACGACAGGAGAAACCTGCTGGCAGGGTTCTACGCAGTCGGCCGAAGTCTATTTTCTCGGAAAGTTCTAAACTGGACGAAACTGTTCAAAGGCAAGCAATAGAATCCCAATCGGTTGCAATGGAAAACCCGACGACTCAAGAGCAAATATCACCGGAGAATAGTCAGCGCATCGCAACGGAGTCCGAGAGTCACGAAAACGTGGTGGAAGCAGGGGGTAAAGCTAGCGCCGAAAATCGAGCAGAACCCGAGCAACGGTCAACCAAATCTACCCCGTTTATTTCCAATCGCGTTCCAATTCCGATATCCTCCGAAGACGAAGACAATGTCCCGTCAGCTAAACGCCGGAAAGTGCTTCGTAAGAAGCGATCCAGCACCCGTAAAAGCACCGTTCGCGATCTCAATGCCAACCGACGTCTTTTTAAAAGTGTTCATAAAACTTCCTCAACTGCAGATGATCCACACGAAGAATCGCATACGGACTTCATCATCAAAACCGAACCGGAGGAAATCCAGGAATATCCAGAGCAATCTATGCTATACGACGCGTTTGGTCCCACACCCAACCAGCAAGAGCAACAACCATCGGGACGTATACTTTCGATAGTTACCGTACAGAATAACCAAGTGGTTCATACTGAAGATTTTAACACATCGGTCGCCTCCGAAACACAACATTTTCCAACAGCTCCATTCGGAACGACGGATCAGCAATCGGCGGCATTCGCTATCTCGACACCAAACGAGCATGTTTTCGCTACTCCGCAACCAGTCAAAAAACGGAAACGCCGTACCAAACAAGAAATGGAAGCTGATCGACAAGTCAAGCTGGAACAAAAATGTAAAAAAATGTCTCGATATAATAAGGTTTCCAATGAGTGTCTGAATTCATCAAAAGCACTGGTAACGGATTTCGAGTGCGCAAACTGTAAACAACAGATTATGGCAGTCGAGTGGAATGCCCATTATGCCCATCACAATGGACTGACTTACCGAACCGGAATAGATCCGGCACTGGATCTGCAGGATGAGGCTAGTGCCGCACAAATCGTGACCCGTTTCATGAAAAGTCGCCGACTGGCGTCGCTCAAGTGCGACAAATGTGGTATTTCGAAGAAATCTGCCGTCGGTCTAATTTCGCACCAGCTAATTTGTGGTCTCACTGTCGAGCAAATTGAAGCTAGCAAGATATCGTGTGAACACTGTAAACGAAAAATGCTTGCAGTGAGTTTGTCGGCCCATTTGCTAAGTTACTGTCCCGTGCTGAAGAAAATACAAAAGGAAAAGCTACGGGCAGAAGCGAATCAGAATGCCGAATCAGAAGCCGAAGAACAGATCATTGTCGTAAACCCAATGAACCAACGGGGACGGACGAAACGGAAAGCGACGACCAAGTAAGTATCATTTGTCATCCATTAGCGGCTCATACAAGTGATCATATTATTGTCAATAATCAGCATTGTCAATTACCATCCTGATGACATGCCCAGTCCATCTCTGTACGAGCGTTCTGTGCAAGGTCAATGTCGTGCGGTGGCGTACTTTACTCGAAGAGCTTTTTTGAGTCCAAAGTACGCACGATTCGCTGCTAAAATACGCATTTGAATTTCTCTGCTGGTACCATTATCGGCGGTCACCAATGACTCCAAATTCACTTAGTGTTTCTTTAATAGAGTCTCTTCCTTTCATGTACTTTGTTTTCGACGCATTTATAATCAGGCCGATGTTTCTAATTTTGGAATGTTTGTTTCCATCGTCTTCTGAAAGTTTCGTGTCACAATGTCAACGTCGTCAGTTAAGCCGAAAAGCAGTACGGAAGATCTAACCTATCTTGACGATTATTGTTCTTCGAATCGCACCTTCCAAACAAGAAACAGGAGAGTCTATCATCTTGCCGTCTCTTCGAGAGTCGAAGGGAATCGAGATCGTCCTAGATACTCGATAGCTGTTCTCGTTAAGCCTGTCCTAATCCCCTGTCTCGCCGGAGCTTGGTTACTACCGCGTAAGGCGGTAGCACCCAACCGGTCATCATAATACACACGTGGTGGCATGAGATAGAGACTTGTGAGTGACGACTCACCATTTTACGACCAACTTAGATTATAACATATACAATAACGCAGATGGTCACTCCAATGCAAGTCACAGCAATGTTAGTTCGCCTCTTATTCCTACTAGTGTCCGAGGAATTCTCTGCATAACAGTGTCACAGGAGAGAACTGATGTTAGTAGGATGAGAAAATGATCAGGATTCATCGTTCAAGTGCAGCCGATCACGAAATAAAATTATGCGAATATTCTACAAAAATGGAAAAGACAACTTATTTCTAATAGGCGTCTAATTTGCAATACCTGAGCTATAACAGTATATTTTTAATGAAATGTTGTTTTTAAATATATTTTTTTGCTTTTTAATCTCTAAGCAGCCTATAGAAAGTATGGTATTGTCTTAAGTGACGACCATTTAATTATAAGCTACTAATACGACAAAAAAAAACGATGGATTTATGTCTATTTAAATTCATGTGTATTTATTAATTTATTTTTCCAACGAACCTTCCTGTATGAACAACTCTCGGTCTAGTTGAATGATCTTCGAGAATGAACAATTGTATGTTTGTCTCCGAGCGAAATCCTATGTTCTATAATTACTCTCATCCTAAAAATTCCAAGACAAATTTGGTGTTGAACTTGTCCTGTCTTGATTTACTACTAAATAAAAGCCCTAGTAGATTTCAACTTAAGATTAGTATTATTAATATTTATTCAATTTAAGATGTCTGAACCATATAGCACTCAAACATCGCCATTCGAATGAGCCGAGACCCACTCCGACTACATAGTACGTATTTCTTCTGCTTGCTGTTCCTTTTATCGCACCTTTTATCAACATAGCTTATTTCGTAAGAAGAGTGTGTTCTCTTACAACGAAATCACTGTAGTTCCTCTCACGTTGAAAGTATTTTTTTGTGTGTGTCACATCTTCCGATAGGAACAACTGTAAGGTTACCAGGATGCATCCCTCGTCGGACAGCAGTTTTATTTGAGGAAACTAGTTTAACCTAATTTTCCTACCATTGTTTGGAGTGTATATATAACTATGGATCTAATTACCGGAAATTCAACGATGCGTGTGGTATGTGCATTGTTTTGTCTAAGTGATCTGGTTCTTTGGTTAACAACAATGTTTTAGTCAATGAGTGAACTTATGGCTTTCGAATGGTAGGATCTTATTTTCCATTGGAAAGTAGGCTGATCAAAATTGAATGTTGTTTGAATCGTTTTGCTTTCAAGTCTTTTAGCATGAATTGACCTAAAAGCTTAAAAAATATCTGTCAACATCGCTTCTTTTTTAATGAGATTTAATCGAATTGATAATTTTCCAACGTATATTCGTAATTTTATCCCTTTTACTTGCACTATAAAATTTCAATATTGGTTCTCGTTGTAGTTGTTATACTTCAAAACTCGTTGAGACTTAAACAACAGCAACAAAATAAAGTTTATTTATACCACTCGGTAGTGTTTTTAATTCAAGGTGCTTGGCGAAAATATAGAAACTCATGAACGAAAGCTAACCCAAATGTCCTAAAATGTCAAGCGGCGTCCTGATTTGACATCACCTCACGTCACGAATGAATCGTATATCATCCCAGCTATCTTGAACGAGCGTCGCACGAATCAGTCTAATCAGCTTTGTCGGAAAGCCATGTTCTAATAGAACTGCTACAACTCGTTTCGTTTCACTGAGTTCTACGCTGCATTGAAATATACAAGCAGGTGATGAGTCCGCAATTTGTGTCGCAAAGTGAACATCTCGGTCCGTCGTTGAACGTCCTTCTCGAAAACCGCATTCATTGTACTCGGCGACAAAGGATTCTGCCAAAGGAGGCAGTTTGCTGAACAGAACTTTAGAATATAGGAGTAGTATGTCTCGATATGGCCTTTTTGTAGATAGGGCATGTGAGACAGAGCAAAGGTATTACCTCTCCTTTCCAGTTCATTCCGATTAGTTTGGCTGGTATCCCGTCCTTCCCCCTCCCCGTGTCCTTTCCGTTTTTAGCTGTCTAACCGTTTTTCGTTTTTCGTCTAGCGTGGTCTATTACCCTCAATCCTCATTCCGTTCGCGCTCTTTTCTCTCGGTTGCTGGTTCAACCACCTGACAACCACTGATATTTGAACGGTCAACAAATTGCCGTCCCGGTCGTTGATCATAATCGTCGCAAAGAAGCTTCTTTCGCAGCAAAACAGTTCTCTTTTTTGCAAGCATTCTCTCGTTGTGCTCACGTTTCTTAAGCCGGTGCGATTTTTGCTCAGCTGATAGTGTGATCGTGATTTTGACAATACTAATGATAGCGTGATGTAAAACGGTCGTGCGCATTCAAATGGAAATGACGTACTGATTAAGGATTGACAATCGCCCTTATTCTGAATAACGTCGTATCGTTTTTTCCCTCGTATTTCATTTGTATTCCCCATAACGCTAGCAAAATCAAAGGTAGCTATGATTCGATCGAACCACATTTGATCGAATAATCAATATGTCGTTATTAAGAATAAGGGCGAATATTCGCCCTTATTCTGAATAACGTCGTATCGTTTTTTCCCTCGTATTTCATTTGTATTCCCCATAACGCTAGCAAAATCAAAGGTAGCTATGATTCGATCGAACCACATTCGATCGAATAATTAATATGTCGTTATTAAGAATAAGGGCGAATATTATTGTCTCGTGTAAGGGCCCCTCGGAGCCGATATTCACCAGTATATTTAATTTGAAAAATTGATCATTCTAGAGCCGAAAGGAAGATTCAATATATTACTTGCGGTAATCAAATTGTTCATGTGACGAAATCTGCCGTTACCGAGGGATGCAAAGCAACCTGGGACGTTGAATTTCGCAAGACCCAGAAGGCTTCGTGTGTGTTTAAGGACTGTGATTTCACCGGAAACACAGAAACGGAAATGCACCAGCATCACCTGCTGTGTACGTCAACCAGCGAACGATACGAGTGTAAAAACTGCCAATATCAAGCGAACAAGATGCAGCAATTGATGAAGCATATAAATCTGAAGCACAGAGATGATTCAATGAACCCACTTGATAGTAGTGGCACGGATGCGAAGATCAGTTCGGAATCGTCGGAAGACGAGAATGATATAGCTGATGGTGAAAGAGTGACAGAAGATGAGAATGGGACTGAACTAGTGAAGAAATCTAAAAAACGTCCCAAGCCCAAAGGAACTCATAAATCCAAAGCAGTGACGCTGTCTGGGAGAGATTTGTTCAACGAAGAAAGCGATGTCTACCGAGAAAGTAAGTAGCTGTATTTTTGGACTCAGAGAGACAAAAATCAGTAACATTCGATTCATTTTTTTTCAGTGGTATTGGATGAATTACTTGAGCTACGCTTGTCGAAAAAAGAATTCTTTGTTACGTCACGAACATGGACAGAGGAATTCCGCCAGCAAAATTACTCCCGCAGTATGTTGTTTTCGGATCTACGACCTGATTTAGATGTTCGGTTATTTCCGTCGGACTGGATTACAGATTACATTCCAAAGTGCGCTAAATCTTTGAGGTTCACCATGCGTAATACTAACCTATACAATGCACCAATTCAAGTGAACGATTACACCGATAAGTGGCAACAGTTGGATACGTTCAGTGGTCAGGTCCGTGGAACAGATTCGTTGTTCTTCGTTGGAGGACCAGTGATAGCGTTGGATTGGTTGCCCGTGGTCGATGGACGCGATCGTGCCGAACGACAAATTTTGGCAGTGGCCTGCAAAAATGATTTCGACGAGTTTCACCTAGCGAATCGTATTACACCGCGCAAGTGCCTTATACAGATCTGGGACGTAGGATATTTGAACAACAGCAGGTAATTGTCAAAAGAAAAAAAACAACTTTCGGAGAATCAATGCAATGTTCTTTGCAGCCTATCGCATAAGGCGGAAAACTCAAATCCGGAGCTAATGTATTCCATAGCGTGCAATTTTGGTCCAGTGTGGAGCTTGAAATTTTGTCCTAGCGGATGTTCTAACTCTGTAGAAGCCGGCGATGAGTACAATCGTCTAGGATTACTAGCAGCTACTGGTTCCGATGGCGATGTGTACATTTTTTCATTAATAAAAAACTACGGTGATCTGATTTCGAACAACTATCGAATAATACAATTGAAACCAGTGCTACGCTTAACTTTGACGGCGATCAATAGTGCCGATTCCCAATATGAAGGTCATACCGTGGTTAAACTATCGTGGTCGAAAAGTAAATATCATACGATCATTGCTGCCGGATATTCTAACGGTACAGTAGCGGTATGGAATCTTAGTTCAAAATCACCACTCCTCACCGGTGTAAAAGACGGATGTCCATATTTATGTCCTGTTCATCGAGTGTACACACCGGATTCCTGCATCACAGCCCTGGACATACACTATACGGAAGAAAGTCGGTATCTTTTAGTATGTAATGCAGATAGGAAAATTCAAGTCTACGATCTACACACCGGTTATCTTCCGGTAGAAGTTTGTAACCTGAACGCCCGTAGTAAAGTGACGGCGGCCTGCTGGAATATTCATTTCCCCGTAATTGCGCTAGTTTTCGATGATGTGTACGCAATTGACCGATGTGCTCTAACTTTACATCAAACTCGGGAAATCGGGGTCCGACTATGTCCACTTTACACTATTGCAGCTGAAGCTACCGATATGAGTGCCAACGATTGGCTCTCGAATCACGTCATCGGGACAGACGGAGGTGACGTATTATGCCATCAGCCCATAGCGTTTGTACATCATATGGCACAGAAGAATACTCAGCAGAGTAAATATGTAAGTAGAAGTCGATGTCAGGGATGAGTGAATCGTTTCACCGAAGATCAATTCACTGGGAAAAATAGAGGAATCAGTTGCATGTTATTTACAAGTTTTGACGTTTTTGAATATTCCACATTTAGATGATATAACAAAAGAATTTGATTTGCTGATGGCAAGAAATTTTCAAAAGACTTCAACTAATCATCAAATTTTGATGCTCGAGTTTAGAATAAGATAGTCACTGCCAACGATATGCGCAGCTGCTACGTTCAATAGTAGCAAAGACATCATATTAACAAGATATCCAGCTCTCACATTTCCCGAACAAATCATTGGCAACATCCTTTTTTGCGACCATGGCGCCCTCAGGCGAGTCCGCATCGAATCACGTACATAGAAGTAGGGGAGAGAAATGTCAAATTCGTGCGCGCCAAAACAGCAGGGTTGCGCACCCATACAATTGATATGATATGTAGAATAAGATGCCGTGCGATGGCGTTGCTGAACTGAAGATTGACTTCGCTCCAAGCTGACAGGGTCTGATACTGGATAAGTAGCTGCTTTGTTCATTTTCGGTCACGGGTTTCGACAATGTCACGAGTTGAAAATGTCATGACATTTTCATAACGGCACTGTCATATTCGCTGTGACCGATCTGTTGCGATAAATTGAATGCGAACGGCGGTGTTTTCATTACAGGTTCAATTTCGGCTTTGAAAAAATTCAATCACAAAGCTAGTTTCTGCAGATGTTTCAAAAATGTTACAACTATTTACTTAAATACACGAAGTATCAGGAGCGCAGCTTTTGCCTTTCTAGTATGACACAAAGGCAAGAAATCTTACAGCAGAGACAATAAATTTTGAGCTCCTATTACTTTACAATTCTGGTTCATGCTAAACGGGGTTTAATGGAAAAAGTGCCTTGAAGTGAATCAACCAACTGAAAATAAAACAAAATCACCCGAATTGCCAAAGCGAACCCATCATCCAAATTCTGGAAGTCAAAGCATTTACTTTGCTTTTTTCACTGAACCGCTTCCTTCCAACGGGAGAACAGAGAAACAAAACACGTAAGTATACAGCAAAAAACCCTCAGCACTGGGAAGCAAGACTTTTTTGTGCATGCCCCCCTACAGCTCATGAGAATCGACATAAAACGAGTTTCAAAGTTGAACCTTGTTGGCGACTGTCTCTCGAAAGTTGTTGAATTTGGAAGGAGCGACTGTTTATTGTGGCTAGCCATTTTCAGATTGAAAGGAGTAGAACAGCTGTCGATGAGAGCAAACGGCGACATTCACGAGAGAAAATGTCATGAGACTTATGACATTTTTCATCTGCTACAGTCACGGCGAAGTACAATCGACGACTGCTGTTATTTGTGCGGTTTGACTGTCTGCTGTTTCGTGTCATTTTCAGTACCGTTCGCAACCCTGGCTGCCACACGATGTGTTCATTCAATTTATTTTGTGAGGTTGTGTCGTTGGCCACCGTTTCAGCTCAGGACTAACGATCGACCAATAATAGAGATACAAGTAGGGTAACCAGTCACGTATCCTGCTGTAAAAGGCACACCGAGAACGGTACACCCTTTATCTAACCTTCATTAGTCATCTCATAAACGAAAACCATTAGTTAGACTGAAATCTGTTGTATATGTACGATAAATTGTCTTCAAGAGTAAAATGAAATCAGGAGCATTTGCTTCCAGTTTTCGCGTCGCTATAAAAGCAGTATTGAACAATTTTCGAACTACTTTTTCTGCAGTATTGCTTCGCATAACCGAAGTAAGGTATTCGATTTTATCACAATTCATTGATTGAAAGTCGAGTTATCGGTAAAATAACATGGTGACTCTACTAATGAGATGACTATTGGTACATTAACCCTAGTTAGAATCTGTTAGTATAGAAATAGTAACTTAATATTACGATGTTTGCTTATGGAATACATGTATGGAATACATGTATATGTGTGTATGTATGTATGTGTGTGTATATGTGTGTATATGTGTATGTATACATGTATCTATGTACAATATACATTACATAAAAACTACAACTAAATCCATAAGACACAAATATGTAACACACATTATAACAATAGTTTTATATAATCTATTTAAATCTGCACAAAAAAACAGTGACCAAGTGGGCACTATAGCCTAGGAACGTCTGTGTGTTGATTTAAAATAGAAGCTCGTAGAAGCAAATCTTATCATGGGTCCAGTGTAGAACTGAAGCAAGGGACTGCTGCAAAAAAAATTGTGACAACTTATAAAAAAATTTAGTAAAATTTTTGTGATGCGCTCTGAACAAAAAATGGATAATTAAAAAAAAAAAACAAATGAAAAGCAAAGAAAGGCGCAAATCCGTTTAATGTACAATACATTTTAACCCTTTCACAACCATAAAATGTGCAGGACGAAATATGTCAGTACAAGACAATATTTTAGCTATATGGGGTGTAAATTAAGAGAATATTACCAGAAAAACATAGCAATGTGAAAAAGTTTACTATAATTTCATGGGAAATATTTTTCCCTATGATTCTTAGAAATAAATATAAGAAGAGTTGGGTTTAATATATCGTAATTTAGTTTATTGCTTTAATTATAGTAAAATATATAGTTAGTTATGACATTCTACGAAACGATCTCATGTACTTGTGGACGTTGCACATAACATACACTGAAGTCTTTTTTTATGCGAATTTACGTACCGCATAAAAAAACCGCATAACTCTGAAAATTCGCATAAAAAACAGCATAACACTGAAACTTCGCATAAAAAAACCGCATAGCTCTGAAACTTCGCATAAAAAACCGCAAAAAGGAAACCGCATAACTCTTCAAATTCGCATAAAAAACCGCATAACTCTGAAACTTCGCATAAAAAAAACCGCATAACTCTGAAAATTCGCATAAAGAAGTCGCATAAA
This sequence comes from Malaya genurostris, assembly GCF_030247185.1. Lineage (NCBI taxonomy): Eukaryota > Metazoa > Arthropoda > Insecta > Diptera > Culicidae > Malaya > Malaya genurostris. The sequence continues at coordinate 36,888,468 of NC_080572.1, forward strand.
AAACCGTATAAAAAAGACCTTAGTGTACTTGTATATGAGCATCATATATGAAATATCCCGATTTGCCAACACATCTCGAACAGGTACATCAGGTGGTCTATTTCGGGCCCTGAGGGAGTCCTTCAGTAAAGACCTGGCATCAGTATACTCCACGCACGTCCACAAGACACATTCTACAGGTTGAGATGCATGTAGAAGATTGATGTGCTTGAACACAATCTAGAGGACTTGCCTTTTGAACTGTAGAAAAGAAAAATTGAATTGTGTTTCAGTTTCGTATTTTTGATGCACAGAATTCGCGTGATTCCGATTTGTCATGCAAATAAAATGTTGAGAGTTGGTTTCGTAGAGTCAATAACATTTGCTACCTTTGCTCATGAACTATACTTATGCTAGGTACTAATATTAGATCTGAAAGTATAATAGAAATCAGCTAGACTTCATAACTGTTGATTAAACTAATGAGCAATTATTTACCTTAAAATTGCTGTGATGAATACCGTAGACGGATCAAAAAAGGATTTCGTCTATGCAGTTTGTTCTAGGGTTTTCAACAGACGCCATATTGAGTTTGCATCCGAGTACAAAATGAACATATGGTTGACATAATGAATTCAAGTAACTAAGTGACACAAAAAAATGTCACAACAGTAATGATTCTGACATACGGTCCATTTCATATTCAATCATGATCCGATGGTTGTTGAGAACATCACGTAAACTTCAATCACAAAGCCATTTTTGGAATCTACGTGATTTTTTACATAAGATCAGACCCTGTCAGCTTCGAGCGAAGTCAATCTTCAGTTCAGCAACGCCATCGCACGGCATCACATTCAACATATCATGTCAATTGTATGGGTGCGCAACCCTGCTATTTTGGCGCGCACGAATTTGACATTTTTCTCCCCTACTTCTATGTATAAGATTCGATGCGGGCTCGCCTGGGGGCGACATGCTCGCAAAAAAGGATGTTGCCAATGATTTGTTCGGGAAATGTGAGAGCTGGATATCTTGTTAATATGATGTCTTTGATAAGATTAACCTGTGGTTTTTTTAGTGCAGTGTCAGCGTTCTGAAAATGAATTTCACTCTATGTAGAATGCTCTAGTTGAGTGAAATAGTTACCCATGTGTTACTTAATATGGATTTAGTGTGTTTATTGACACAATCATGGACAGGGAATAAAGAGCATAAATAATGTGATCTGATGAAATATTTCTTAGCAACTCCGAAAAATTCAGCTAGTGAATCAGCAAAATAGCATAGAAATTAAATGGCTGAAAAAAAAACACCAGCAACCGACAGCATCGTGGGAAACAAACCGGCTGATAAAACCGGTATAGTTTACATATAAATTTAAAATCAAAATCAAAATCGCAATTCTCTTTTCTTTGTAGTAGGAATTGCAATTTAAATAATTTCCCGCAAATATTCAAATTACACTTTAAGGACTGACTGTTCACCATTGTCAAAACCGAATTTTTGAACCTGGAAATTTAAGTAGATTTTATGTCGTTTGGTCAATTCACATAAACCTTATGTGATGATTCTTTTCATTTTCGGGAATGTTCGCATAACATTCATTATCGTCACGTAATATATTCAATTTGACATTAAAAACTATTTACGTGATTTTTCAAGTAAATCGAACGTGAATTTTTATTTGAGTGTACACTCAGAAAAATCCTCACTTCAACGCTACGTGAAAACTTATGTGATTTTTATCCATAGAACTTTTCTTGTAATACTCATGTGAAGTATAGATAGCACAGAATGAACTCATGAACTCTTAGTCCACATTTGTATCACGTAATATCTACGTAACTTTTTTCGTAGATTCTATAGAATACTTTTGTGAAATTTATACAAAGTTCATTTAAATTGTGCTGTAAAATTTATTTCATCTGAACTTACTTTTTACCAGAATTTTACTTAATAGTCAAATTATTTTAATGTAATTGTTGAAATTTTTACTTTTAAATTCGTTTCTGTTGAATCACTGGTGAAAAATATCAAAAATACAGAATGCATTGTCCTAAATCCTTTCTACGAAGCAGCTAAACTGAAGCAAACGTTGTTCCCTTTAAGGTGACCGTGAACAGAAGCCAAGGAAAATAAATGTAAAAGTATTGGTGAAACAATACTTTTTCATATAGTAATAGTATTTGTGAGTAGAGAGGAATGAAATATATATTTGTGTGCTGAAAGGAATACAGGTGCAAGAACAAAATGTAAACATTGAAACTATTCAAATCACCTAGCAGAACAGAGTAGACTTATCTTGTCTTCATGCTCATTATGGAGTTAACAAATTGCAATCATGCGACCAAAAGAATGTAATGATTGTGCCAAAGAAGATAGTTTACTGTTTGCCTTCGCTTGGTTCTTGGCATTTTTCTTATATTACATAGTAAAAAGGAAGTTGTTACAATATATTTTTAAACAGCAACCTTCCTCTGACATTTTACATATGAAGCTCCCGTATTCAAAAAATACAAACCAGGAAAGCAACCTCACCCAGAAGACATTCAAGTGGCACTTGACGAGGGGGCTTGATGACAAATCGGCTATTTGCTCTGAAAAGATTTATCATGCAAATTTGAAGATATAATTTCATATATTGACGAAAATATTTTAAAAACTTTACCTATTGATACCAAATTATTGGATCCAGTACAGTTTCTAAATTCCGTGTATTGTTTTGAACCGGCACTTCTGGCAGTTCTTCCACTGTTTGAACTGATGGGTCCCGCACAAGGGTGCGAAAATTTGACATTTTTTTAAACTGTCCTCAAACATAAGACAGGCACTGCCAATGATACGCGCAGTATACGTTCAACAGTAGCCAATACGCAAAAACACGAGAGCTTGGCGCAATCATGAGAGCCACGACACACGACAGCAATATTGAGAGCAGTTAATTTTGTCGCACTCTCTCCCAGTAGTCAAAGCCACAGCGTTCGCTTTGTGGTAGTGTACGTACATACTTGATAAGTAGCTGCTATGTTCATTTTCGGCCACCGGTTTCGAGAATGTCACGAACCCAAAATGTCATGACATTTTCATAACTAGACTGTCATATCCGCTGTGACCGATTTGTGGCGATAAATTAAGTACGAACGGCGTGGTTTTCATTACCGGTTCAATTTCAGTTTTGAAAAAAATCAATCACAAAGTTTGTTCATGCAGATGTTTCAAAAATATTACAACTATTTACTGAAATTTCATACACGAAGTATCAGGTGCGCAGTTTTTGCCTTTCTAGTATGACGCAAAGGCAAGAAATCTCACAGCAAAAACAATAGAGTTTGCACTCCTGTTACTTCTACAACGTGGTTTAATTGTTTGATCGAAAATGTGCATTGGAGTAAATCAACTAACTGGGAAAAGAACAAAATTATCCGAACTGCAAAAATGAACCCACCATCCAAGTTCTTGAAATCAAAGCATTTACTTTGCTTTTCACACTGAACCGCTCCCTTTCAACGGGAGTGCAGAGAAACACAACACGTAAGGATACAGAAAAAAAGTAAAAACCGTCTGCAATGGGATGAAAGACGTTCTTGTGCATGCCCCCCTACAGCTCATGAGAATCGACATAAAACGAGTTTCAAAGTTGAACCTTGTTGGCGACTGTCTCTCGAAAGTTGTTGAATTTGGAAGGAGCGACTGTTTATTGTGGCTAGCCATTTTCAGATTGAAAGGAGTAGCTGTTGATGAGAGCAAACGGCGACATTCACGAGAGAAAATGTCATGAGACCTATGACATTTTTCATCAGCTACTTCACGGCGAGGTACAATCGGCGACTGTTGTTATTTGTGCGGTTTGACTGTCTGATGTTCCGTGTCATTCTCCAGTACCTTTCGCAACCCTGGTCCCGCACATACTCACTACCCAAAACACACTCTATCAACGTATTCCATATATTTTTCTATTGATTTTCGCGCTGCTTTCCTCTTCTTAGATGGACGAGGCATTTTGAAAGAATTGCAATACTTGAATTGTTTGTTTTTTTTTGCATCCCATAGCGACGGTAAATAAGACAACAGGGTTGCGGATAACTTGGAGAGGAAGCAATGTTTGAAATAGAAATAAGGGAAATGTTTTCGTTTTTTTTATAAATATTGAAATTTTAGATGGTGACGTACGAAAGTAATTTTGATCCGTAATTCTAACTATATCAACATTTTCAATTAATTGAAAATAATGCCATTTTTAGTGCATTGCAAGGTTTTTTTCTCTAATTATGTAGGGCATCACTGCCAATATAAAAGGGTGGTATTACCAATACTAAAGCAGACCGGCAAACTTTTTATCGTGGATTTTGGTAAAATTTTCAAAACCAGAAATGTGAGTTATTCAAAGGTTTCATAATAAAATGTTTAGATCAGAGGATAAGTTTACCGGTGAAGAACAACTCAAAAGTGTTTCATAAAGCTTACTTATGTCACAGAGCTATAAATAGCAGTTGAAATCTTGAGGTGAGTGAAAAATAATAACATTCTAAGAAGAAACCTTCTAATGAAGGTCCGAAAAAGTTTTGCACAAATCATTCTTCAGAGTTGATAGTTTATCGTTAACATATATCAATACGATGAGTGATTATGTCACCAAATTGCAGTAGCAATTCTACGCAACATGTTTACTCCTACGCGTAGAAAAAATGTGTTTCATGGTTTGTTTACATCAAGAGTAGGGCAAAATAGCGGAAGGTGGAGTGGGAGGTAGGTAGGTGGTTTCTTGGTTGCCATTTGTGGCTCGCTTCCATGGTCACCTTAAGGAATGCATTCAGCTGGAATTAGTAGTTCAAAATGTGATTGATTTTGGAATCTACGTGTTTTTTCACATAAGGTTAACGTGTGGATTTTTTCTAGTGTACAATTCTATTTAGCACAACGTTGCCAGGTATACTGATTTCTCGGTATTTATAATTTTGACCTCTATACCGCAATACAGATATGTATTCCCAAAATACCGATATTTCACGGATCATACAGATAAATACCGATTCCTGTTTTTTTTTCGATTTTTGGACAATATTTTGTGATAAAACTTCACCGGATTGACAGTCAATCCGGTAAAGCTCCCACCACACCATCGAAAGTATTGTCAATACCAGGTGCGCAAGGTTGAAATATCGTTTTTTCATCAAAAATAATCGAGTATTCAAGAACGATGGTGAAATATTTTGTATTCTAAGTATGGGCTCTTGCTTCCAGTACATTTTGTCCATCGCTTTGGCAATTGATGGATACCACCTCAAAAGAAATTTGCACTATTCAATGACATTTATTCATCAAGCCAATTTTGTAAATCCTTAAAAGTTTGGAAGTGTTGCTCAGCCAGTACGTGTCCTATCGATGAAAAGAATAATTAGAAGGTGTCAGATCCGGTGAATATTGCGAGGGCGGTAGAAATTATCAATCAAGCATAGAAATTGTTTCTTAGACCACTTTGGCTGAATGTTAAGTACCGTTCCCATGCGTGTCTTCGAACCCGTTCTGGTCGTTTTTTTTTAGATAAATGCGTTGTTCCGATTGAGCATTTGTTGATGATAGCGGATGATATTAACTGTTTCATCGTGTTTAGGAAGCTCGCAGTACACTACTTCCTTTTGGATCCCACCACACACACACATAATATTTTTTTCGCCGAATAATTCGGTGTTGCACTGTCCTGGCATCATCTGTGATTTTTAGCGTTTCGAATTTTCGAAATATATCAATTTTTTGTCGTCAGTTGCAAATCGATGCATAAAACTCTATCTTTCGTAGCCTTAAAAAGGGAAATTGTGCAGCGAGTTTTTCATTCTTTCATCTGACCATTTATCAATCTTGATTTTTTTCTATATCTTTCAGGTGAATATCTATTGATATTCAACTGCTTGGCCTTCGTTTGTCGTATTTGTGTATCATTTTCGTCCAATAATGATTGTAGTTTATTATCATCTTAAAATATGTTCGTTCAATTCTCGCTTATTTTGTTAACACTGCTCTTTATTCGGCTCGAAATTCAACATGTTTAACAAGTAATAAAATTCTGTTCCTAGCGCGAAACCAAATAAACAAATATGACGTTTTGAAGAAGGGAAGTCAACCAGGTCTTCAGGTATAAAATATACTTAAAAAGTACTGTTATCAGTGAAAGTACATTTTTAGCTTGCGCACTACAATAATAAAGTCTCGTGTAAGGGCTAGCCTTGCCTCGAAATATCATACACTCTAATCCTAACTTGATTATTCGGTATTGAATATCGTACACTCTATATCGGAACTGAACCTAACACTACACTCGAAAAATAATCACATCATAGTTACGTGAAAAGTTATGTGAATATTTTCCACTCTACTTTTCACGTAATTTTTTAATGGACTGGCATTTAGCAATTTAATATTTAGTATTTAATGCGCAACTCCGTAATAGTTACGTGTTTTATAAATATAGTGCAGTGGGTTTTCATTTCACATTTTCTTTCTAGATAGACAATTGATATTTCAAATATTAAAAAATGCCACATACAATTGAACTGTATTTCACTTAATATTACGTGGCCTTGGCTATCATCTGATAGATCCTGCAAATCTGAAAAATTTTGTTGAAACAAAATCGCAATTGTTCGGTTTTTAGCCTTTGAATACATCATGATTTTAGTAAAGATTTTTCAAGTTTTGTTGAAACAAAATCGCAATTGTTTGGTTTTTAGCCTTTGAATAAATCATGATTTTAGTAAAGATTTTTCAAAAAATGTTTGAACTATTTACACTTTGACTCACAGGTCGTCATTTTTAAAATCGTTTTTTTTACACTGGAAATTCACGTAGATTGTTTGATATTTTGCGTAAATAGTATGTGATAGCATAAATAAAATAAACTTAGATTCCCCAGTGTAATAGTAATGTAGTTGAGCAACCCGTGACACCAAAAGCGCCGTCTGGTGTAAAATGGGTGCGTAAATGCTTCTAAAATGCCTGTACAAATTTTCCTGCGCATTTAACACAACCACAGTAGCTAATGGAATAAAGTACAACCATTTCTCACTAGAAGCGCTGTTAGTGTCTCCGTACAATGGGAAATCTATGTTTATTTGATTTATGGTGATAGTTATATTCATTTTTGGAGATGTTCGTATAACATTCATCTTCATCACGTAAAATATTCAATTTGACGTTTGAAACTTGTTTTCGTGATTTTTCAAGTAACTCGAACGTGAATATTTATTTGAGTGTACGATTCTTAGCTAAGTGATTGATACACTGTGCAATTCTTCCTCCATTTGATTTATTATAGCATTGTATCAATACTAGTGGTTTGTATTGAAATTTTGGTTGAATAAAAAAACTCATTCGAACAATTTCATTACCATTACCACAAAAAAAAGGTCACAGTTGTCTGTTGAGAAAAAACTTAGCTTCGATCTTGTCTTTAATTTTTTTATTTTTCATTTGGCTTCGGTGAAACGACTAACTCTGTAAAATTTTGTATAAAAGAAAAAGGGGAAGCGACCTGGTAATTTGAATCGAAACACCAGAAGCATCACAACAGTTTCTTGGTTTATATTATTTTATGCTCATCGTTCGATCACTTAAAACTTAATATAATATTATAGTCAATAACAATAATTGTAATAATCGTACCATAAAATATAAACACAGTTACTAGTGCAAAATATTCGGTCATAGATTGAATATTCATTAATGTGATTGTTTCACTAAATTCTAGATTCTCACGTCCACTATGTCGATAAAGTTGAACGACGAGGCGACGGACACTTCGTATACGATGTTTAAAAATAACTTCGGACTGCTCTTCTCGGATAACGACAAGGTATGTAACATTCCTTTTTTTGAATCGATAGATATTATTTTTTTAGGAAAAGTTAGGTGAACCGCAAAACTGTAATCAAGGAAAAAAAATTGAAGACAAATGTATTGTGGAGTATTTGAATGGTTCACTTTCTCAAAAAACAATTTTCCGATCAAAAGCCATGTTAAAAAAAGAAAAGTCGATTTTTGAGGTGCTCAAAATAAAAAAAAATAAACCCTTGAAAAATTTGCTCGTGCATTTCGAAAATCCGAACTACTCACACGCCAAGTTGACGTAACTGTTGAATGATCCATGCGTTTTTGTTTTGTACAAACCAAAAAAACCTTAAATGGCACATAATTTATTTCGATTTATTCACCTTTCGCCTTCGGCTCATAAGTGCTCAAAGCAGTTTAAATTGTTGAATCATTCAAATGTTGAATGATGCTATATCAACCGTCAATCATGTGATAAAAGGATGAAAGTTTTCGGAGAATGTTCGCCTACAAACAGAAGAACTGGAGGGAATTGAAGGCCGGAGGCTACACAAACACCGAAAAGAGTAACAAGTTGTTTGTAACGAAACCTCAACCTTTTCGTGTTGTCTGTAACCGCCCATCGAACTAGAAACCGTGCCGGACTCACGACATACAAGAAGGCAGTTACTCTAAATCGTGACGATAAGCAAAACAAGACGGCCAGAGGTTGATCGCGGAGGCTATACATGAGGACGCTAAGAAAGTTTAATAGTGTGAAACAGAATCATGAAACCTACGTCAAGAAAAACTCGAGTCCAGAACTTAGTGTCAGTAGGATCATAGTACTAGTCATGCAATGATTCTGTACGCTATGAATCGGCTGCGAAGTCTGTTGAAACAGGAAGGCCAAATTCCCCAAATGAATGTAATGCCAAGACTATGTTCTCTTAAAAGCGGCATTTACATCGCGTCCAGACCATCAATCAGAAAATGGTATGCCGCGAACAATGTCCAGGTGGTGCAGTAGTACATGAACCCAGGGTTGCCACATATACAGATTTATCTGCATTTTACAGATTTTTCAGATAAATTTGCGACCAAGATTCTGTATATGCAGATTACAGATTTTTGGCAAAAAATGCAGATTTGTACAGATTTTTGATAGCGTGGATTAAAAATTGAATGAAGATTAAGTTAAAATACATTAAATGATGGTATAGATTATTATATCAAAGCGAAAACATTATCCTGATTGTGTGTTAATTCTAAAAAGAGATCAGATTAAGTTTCGCTTTCAGATTGGATTTTGAAAGTTTTTCGTCAAATCATTATTTGGAAAGGCTCCAACGCAAAAACAACTTCCAGCGTTTTTTCAACTACAAAATCATAAAATTCAGACTAAGAAAAGTTTTGGTTTCTTTAAATTTGGGTTCTAAAGACTTTTTCATTCCGTTGTGCTTCGATTTCTTATCACTTCTATATACAGATTTTCAATACAGGTTTTTGAGCTCCCGATACAGATTTACAGATTTTTCTTCTGAAAAATGCAGATTTAAATGTGGCAACCCTGCATGAACCCTTACAAGACACCATTGCTCTGTTCAAAAGAGATATTCTTCGATCATTAAGCGGAACTTTAAGAAGACGCAAACGACCGTTGTCAGCGAGATACATTTCAAAGCGAAATAACGTTCAGCGACGAGAAAAATGACCAAAAAGGGTGTACAAAACTTGGACGAATTTGCATTATCGAAAAAGGAAGTTTGAGTGAATATATCTTTGAATTGAACTTTGAAACATGATTTAATTTTCTTTGAAAAATTTGACCGATTTACATATATTCTTGTGTGACAAATATTTGAACGTATTGTAAGGTACTATTGCGAAGTGCTAGAGGTCGAACGTCGAAATATAATGTTTGGTGTAACGAACAGTCGATCCTATCACTTGTAGTGTGTATAGGCCGATTAGTAACCTTCCACTTTCATAGTCCGATATTTCATGAATATTGATTCACGCCAAACGATGAAAAGCAAAACGAAATCTAGTATCGGTTTAATTCTATGTGCACCGTTAAATGGTAATGGTTAAGCATTTGTCAGAATTCATTAAAGTACTTACCTTCCCTAACAGTTATAGTCCTGGGGTGTCCTTTGCTGTATCAAGTATTCGTCTCCACAGAACTCGGTCCATGACTGCTCGTCGCCAGCCACTCAAGGCACGGATGCTTTGTAGTTCTCTTTCGTAATATTGAACAAAATACAAGAGCCTTGCCGTAGCTCTCTCCGAGGTTTGAAGGGACTCGAGAGCGTCCCAGATACTCGGACGTAATACATCACTCTATCCATCGTTGCTCTGTTTTGTTGCGAAAATGTGATCATTAGTGGTCCGGGCTCCATTAAATCCCGCTTGGTACGGCCCTAAGAATTCCTTAGCTATTGGCGATAGACGACGGCAAAGGATTTGTACATTTTAGAAGGCGTTCTGCAGTGTGATTGCGCAATAGTTGCAACAATCTAGCTTATCACCCTCATTGTAGATAGGACATACCACTCCTTCCATCAAATCCTGCGGTAGAATCTCCTTATCCCAAATCTTAGAAATCATCCAGTGTAGCGCGCTAGCCAGTGCATCTCCTCTATGTTTGAGCAGCTTACCTGGCAATTGGTCACTACCCGTGGCTTTGTTGTTCCTCAACTTGCCGATCCTTATCACAGGAGCTGGGAATCTGTCGTCGGCTGAGCGTGCACTTAGATTATTCCTGTGTCGTTATCTGTGTCTTGTTCATCGCCATTCAGATACTCGTCATAGTACTGCTTACACCTGTCGATCACCTTACTTTCGTTCGTGAGAAGGCTACCTCTGGTATCTCTGCACATTTCGGCTGTGGCGTGTAGCCTCTACGTGAGCGGTTCATTTTCTCATAGAACTTCAGTGTGTCATTTGCGCGGTACAGCGGTACAGCGATATTTGTCTTCCTGGGGGCGCTTTTTCCTACGGAAAACCGAGTTCTGTCTGTTCCGCGCCTGTCTGTATCGTTCCTCGGTCGCTCTCGTGCGGTGTTGCAGCATTCTCGCCCTTGTTGCATTCTTCTCTTCGACCAACTGCTGACATTCGCCGTCAATTCAGTCATTTTTGCGTTTCAATAACCTCGTACCTAGTACGATTGTGGATATCTTTGCAGGGAAGAAGGTACTTCGTACTACCATTCCTCGGGAGGATGCAAAGTTCACGTATAGCCGTTCTCATTTGTTGTCGCGTGCAGGGTTTCCAACCCGACATGCCTTACATTGCCTCGCGGCCTACCTGGGCGTTCATGTCGCCGAAGACGAGTTTTCATCCCGCCGTTGGCAGCTGTCGTAGGTTCGTTCCAGCTGTGCGTAAAATGCTTTCTTCTCGTCTTATGTTGGCAGTGCACGTTGATGATACAGTAATTGAAGAAGCGTCCCTTGATCTAAAATATGCACATCCTATCTTTGATTGGCTGCCACCCAATACGCGCTGGCGCATCTTGCCCAACAATACAAATCCTGTTCCTAAAACGCTAGTTGTGCCACAGCTCTGATAGAAGATAGCCGCTCGATGCCCACTTTTCCACACCAGCATTCGGTCGTATCCTGCATTCGGGAAGTCATTATAATTCGGTTCACACCAATTTGTGTAGATTGTTTGTTCCCGTTAGAGAAAGGTAGCGTCTTCAAAGTTTCGGATATTGGATATTTAAAAAAAATCCTAGAGAGAGGTCATAATATGCAAATAGTTTGAGGGGAAAACTGAAACATCACATAACTCTTAAACTCTTATTAAAAAATTAACTAGTTTTTGCTGATTATTAAAAAAATCCTATACAGTTTTAGAGAGGTCATAATATGCAAATAGTTTGAGGGGAAAACTGAAACATCACATAACTCCTAAACTCTTATTAAAAAATTAACTAGTTTTTGCTGATTATTGAAAAAAACCCTATACAGTTTTAGAGAGGTCATAATATGCAAATAGTTTGAGGGGAAAACTGAAACATCACATAACTCTTAAACTCTTATTAAAAAATTAACTAGTGGCCCTTATTACCGTTCTCACTTCCACTTTCACATTCACTTCACATACATGTCACTTCACTTGATTTTACCTATCACCAGTATAACGCATCGTGAAGTGATCACTGTGGTGGAAAAAAATATTTTTTTCAACAAAATATTGGTGGTGTGATGTTCATAATGGCATCAAGTTCATCCAAGTAAATACTTTTGTCTTTAAAGCGACTTCCGTAATAAGGACCTACATTCACTTCACTTGATTTCCACTGTGAAGTGATACTCATAATAAGGGTCACAGTCACTTCACTTGGTTTTCACCGTGTAGTGACACCGGTAATAAGGGCCAGTTTTTGCTGAAAAAAAAACAATCACAATAATTTACCGGTACCTTATATATAAAAAAAAACTTTGCTCAGTAAAATTATACGCAATAATTATCTTAATAACTTTATTATCCGATCAAATGAAAAGCTATAAAAGTTTCTTCAGCAAAGTTGCTCAAAATAAAATAAATAAAATAAAATAAATAAAATAAAATAAATTTTTCATTCAATATGACACATTTTTACGCTTTATTTCAATAACAATTCAATTAACTTTTAAAGACTAAAAACTATTTTCATTTTTTTTCGCAGAGCCCTTTAAGAATGGATCTCAAGTCGCTTCAGGTAAAATCTTACCGGCGCGCGCTGTTTCACGAGTATCCCGGTATACGGGTAAATCAGGTTCGATGGAATCCGAACGAAAAATCTCATCAGTACTACGCAATCGGCTATCAGGCTGGTTTCGTGAGAGTTCGAGCTTTTCGATTGCACTGAATATTTGGATTACGTCGGATGTGCTATGCTTTCACATAGAGAATAGAAATTAATATACATATTATGTATTCCTATCTTTAACTATATTTCCCGAAAAAACTATGTGATCGTACAATTAATTTCTTTGAAGCGTACAAGAAGCTGAGCAGAGTAATCAAATAGGTTACAAGAAAAGCATACACACTTACATTGTATATTGTATTAAACATTCACGCTAGTATCCGTAATTGGATGATTTTAATTTATTATATCATTAAAAAGGTATCGTTTTGCATTTGTTTATAGAACAAGCTTGTTTTTGATACGGAGTTGATAATCCGAAAACGTCCTTAGCTTTTCTTTTCATCTTCGGTATTTTCGTCGTTTCCACCAGTTTTTTCGGGTGAATTATTCGATGAAGATGTTGTTTCACCTTCCTCTTCGTTGGATCCTTCTCCAATAACACCCAGTTCTCCACCTTCATTCTGTGCGTCGATGACCTGCTCTGTGGTAGGAGTTGACGATGTTGTAGAATCTGATCCAATCGAGGTATCACTTTTTTTCCCGCGACGTTTCTTTTTGTGTTTCTTTTTCGTTTCTTCAGCCCCGGTCTCTTCCTCGATGTTATTGTAACTCGGTGGGAACAGCACAGCACATTCCTCTTGACCTTCGACAGCGTTTTGACTAATGTAGCACGGCCCTACAGCCGTCAGACCCAGCATTGCGTGGCTGGTAGCTTTTGATACCTTTAAAATCAACTTATCGTTTACATTCGGTTTCTGTCGACTATATCGTTCGGTGGTCTTAGCAATAAGCTCTGCTGATTTGGGATCTCCGGTAGTGAAATAACCGTATGCCATAACATCACGTTTGTACTTATCAACTACTTCGAAAACATCCCGTTTTTTATAAGCGTCAAACACGATACAAATATGGGGTGGTTCTGGTATCGGGTCTGGAGGCAAAAAATGGTCTGTCAACTGAAAATACACAAAATTACTCATAATCATGGTAATAATAACTGTAACTCACATGTCGAAATAGTAAATAGAACAATGCTGCAGTCGCTCTTCGGTTGGTTGGACTCCATACACCCGGTATGTACATCTTAACACAATTTTCCTCGTCAGCCGTTTCTTTTGAAGATGTGCTTGGCGAAGGTTCAGGTAAAGTTACTGTTTTAGAAGTTCTTTTTGAGACTCGTTTGTTCACAATCGTCCAACTACCATCGTTTGGGTTGTAGATCATTTCTAGCGGTTCAATCATGGGCGGAATTGTTTTTTCCACATTTCCATCGGCGTCAACAATTTCGTTGGCGGTCGTTAAATACTGCACAAACTCTCCGATGACATCTTCCGGTGTGCGAGATACATCCTCTTGTAGCTTCCAGACATAAGCTTGAACATCCTTATAGAAGATTTGCTCGAAAACTTCCTCATCAAGTTGATTCTCACAATCGAAGTGTAGCACTTCGAGCATTTTAGGATTCAAGTGCACCAATCGCTTCTCTTTGAAGTGTAAATCATGCTTCTCGGCATGTTCGTTTATTTTCTTGAACACTTCCTTATGAACGTGTGGCATGAATAAGGAAATACCCATATCGGGAATGTTGGTTATTATTTCATCTGTTACATGTGTGATATAATCTCGACGTTTTTTGATGGCCGCTTCCTTCTCAATTCTTTCGGCTTCTTGTTCGATAGCCTGTCGAGCATCTTCCCGTTCCTGCTCCTCCGGAGTCAACTCGTGCAGTTCATAGTATTTCCGTTCAACCTCTTCGGCGCGACTTTTCAGTTCAATGTCCAGCTCTTCCGTAATCAGATTAATAAGCTTCGGCACATTGGTACCGAACATGAGGTTAACAATTTTTCCATGCTGCGGATAAGTGGGGATTTTGATTTTTTAAGAGCTTTGATTGATTTTTCGAAAAATAAACGAAACGTCCTGTTTTGTTGTTGTTGCAATCAATTCTACATTGGTCAAAAAGAGCTTGAGCTTGAGCGACCACCCCTGGTTGCTACTCCGTTGCTGATCGTGATTAGCTGAAATTGTACAGGGAATTTCTAGATGATCCAACCTGGGACTGGTAAATCATCCTTCAATGTACATTTTCTGGTAATCCCAGAATTCATTGATCAGTACCGGCGCCGGCCAGGCCCGAACGTATATCGTCTAAGGAATGGGAAGGGATGTTAGTCCAACACTTGTTGTTACTAGAGGCCGTATATATTACTGCGCACTCCACAAGTGTCACGGGAGAAGGATATTTGTTAGTAAAAATTTCAGTATTGGTATTATTCGCGCGCGACTCAGTATGTTTCGGTTTCAAGATGCTCGGATGCACCACTAAACTCACTGACTTCCCGAGTGAACGTTTCAACAATATCCTATATTGAAGTCCCGGGAAGTCTTGATTCACAGCTCTTTTTCGAGGAAACTGAAGAAAAATTTGCAATACTATCGCGTAAAGAATAAAAACTTTCCTATTTTTACCTATTTTTACATTGTGTACAGCATTCTTTTTCATGACATTTAGCCTCGGACCGATTTTGGCACGGCTCGTTTTTGGCAACATAATCGTTCGAATATGACATATATAAACCAGATGATGGCAGAATTTTTTTTAATTATTTTGTTTTAAACTACTTACAGCAATAAATGCTGGAACAACATAACATCCATATACCATTCGAATCAGTTCGTCGAGATCAGCAAATGCGTGTGTGACAAATAACTTCAATTAATTTTCTCGGAAAATTTCTTTTCTACAAATTCAGATTCATACGAAAAGTCGTATGCTCCCAAACAAAGTTCCTGCATTATGTTTGGTTCCGACCTCTGGTTTCGGAACTACAGGATGATATGTGAAACGAAATCAAAATTGTGTAACTCATTTTTCTTGAAGATGGCTGAACCGATCTAAGATGCAAATGAAATCTAAGAATCATCCAAGATTCAAATGAAAAGTTTCAAAGTTCTATAAAACATCTTGCTTTTCAGTCAGATCCAACTTCCGGTTTCGGGGATTGTATAAAAATGTCTATTCCACATAATTTAATCAGGTTTATCGGGTTAGCAGATTTGGATAGTCGATAAAAAAATTAACTTTTTTCAGTTTTAGTGGTATTCAGTTGTCGATCAGAAGGCACCTAAAAATTTAATTCGTGCTATGATCTCTCAAAGATGTCTTAACTGATTTTCAAATGTTTTGAAACAAATGTAAAGTGTACAGCTACTCAGGTGAATTTATCTGACTTCGGCCATACCGCTTTTAGAATTCCGGTTCCAGTATAAAATCGTTTCTCAAAGCTCAATCGTTTTCTCAAAAAAAGCCTAATCAAATTTCAGAAACAAAAATTTTAATTAAAACAAACTTATATACAAAAATTAATTATTTTATCCAATTATGACTTCCGGTTCTCGAATTACATGATGATGAATTTTTAAAATTCAAACCGATATAGAAGATGACAATCCCGAAAAGCTTCAAAGTTGAATTCAAAACTGTTGTAATTTATTCGTCATATGGCCATACGAATCGGTTTGGGTTATGCTGGTTCCTGAATACCGGCTCTGGAAGTACCTTAAATTACCGTAAACTCTAGAGTGGAACTTACATATCATGGCATGTTTAATCGATTATCACACTTCTAGATTCAAATTCGATCCGATTTGCAGTTTCGACATTACAGAGTAATGAGTGATTAAAATCTCAAATTGTCGCTTAAAACGAGGGTCATTAAAATAATGTCATGAAAACTTAAACACCGAAGAATATTCATGCAAAAAACACATGCGGATTGATAAAAATAGGTATCATCTCACTGCTAGGTGGATTAAACACGTTTTTGTAAATGAATTTACGTGATACAGAATAAACGAGTGAGTAGGATTTCGACAAATAGTTGATTCATTGCATTGACATGTTCTAAACAGTTGTTATAAAATCATTTTAAATCACCAAATAAAGGTCAACAGATTTCACGCGCGTCTTGATTCTGTATTATTTCCGCTTTATTATCTTAATTATTTATTAAAATTATTGTTTGGTTATATTGGTTGATCTGGGCAGCCGGCTACCGAGAAAAATATAAATTTATTGTTTGAAATATTAATATCAAGTGTTTTTTTTACTGTGTATTCAATATATCGATATATGTTATCTCTGTTAGTAACTGTTATTAACTCTGGTTGTCATATCAATTTGGATTTGCGCAATAGTTGATTTTTATCATTCAATTTAATCCTGAAAGACAATCAATAACATGGAAGAAGAAAACATTCCAAATAAAACTTTTCTCCGAGGCTAGACGGAAATTGATAGGTGGAATGAAGAGATAATTTAGTAAAATAGAGTAATCAGAAGTGGAACATTGAAAATATCTGATAACTGAAAGGAAAAAGAAACTTCTGCAATTGTCACCTTTTACGACATGGAAGCAGGAACCCAGTGAATCTATTCTTGGTTTATTTTTTCCCGCCGGATTTCACACGGCATCTAGGCTGGTACTGCCCGGAGAGAGATTATAGGTACTATCAATTTCCTAGTGGACCCCAGCCCCTTCAATTCTACATTGGTCAAAAAGAGACAACTAAGTACTAACAAGTTCCTATCTTATGCCTCCCTATTGTGACATTTGGCCAACAGAACGGGGTCGACTGGATGCTATCGCGTTCATAATAGTTCTATCGTCAACCCATTATGTTCTAGCGTCTGATATATCATACGCAAAACTTCCTATATTTAAATGCATGTTTACTTTAGAAGTTTAATACCTAACAGTTTTACTAGAGCACATGTTGATAGCTAACACTTCTAATTTCTTTGTATATTAAAATTGTTTTTAAGTGTCAACGTTTTATTTGCATTATAACCTTGCAAAGTTCACACAAATCACCTAAGAAAGGTAAGCAACATATTTGTGTGAATCTTATGTTCGAAACCATAGATAATACTTCCATTATTTGACAAACAATTGCCAAAGATTCAAATTAGTTATATCAGAAGTGAAATTTCAAAAATATATGTTAAATAATAGAAAAATTGTTGTTAACATTTGAACGTATGATATATCATACGGTGGTATAATACAGTAGTATTTTTTCCAAAGCATATCGTTAACCGATAAACTAGAGCATCAAAATTTGATGATTAGTTGAAGTCTTTCGAAAATTTCTTGCCATCAGCAAATCAAATTCATTTTGTTATATTTTCGAAATGTGGAATATCAAAAAATATGGCTGCAAAAAATAGTGATAAGGGTCCCTACTTTGAGAGTTAACTTAGAAAAGTAAGTTTGAATACCTCCAAAACTTATTAAACATTGGAAACACTATCAAATAAGCTTATGATACTCTCAACAAATCGTACAAATATCTCAAATATCATACAAATACAAACAGGTAATCCATTTTCTTAAAAACGAAGAAATGGAAACGAATGAAGTTATTTTTTATCTTCGATTAGACAGATTTTAATCTTAAAGTCCTTCACCACTTCGGGTCAGAAAAACCTTTTGACCTTGTGTGCGGGGTTGGGAATCGAACCCAGGTAGGCTGAAAGAAAGGCATCGACAAATGAAGCTGTTTATTGCAGCTTGCAATTCAATATATACAAATAATTATTTTATCAATAACAATCCGCTAAAAACTGAAACGAAGGTATATTTAGGACGAAATGCACCAAATATTTCTATTTATATTGTGCCTTCATCTCCGATAGTGCTTCTACCGGTACTATTCGGAAGAAATTGAATCGTATATACAAATACCACTCTCAAAATATAGACATATCTCTTATAATTTTGTTTCTACTGAATTGTCCCAGCGTATGATATATCATACATAGGACAATTTCGTTTGGAAAAGATTTTTAATAGTGATTTGACATTTCCCAACATCTTCAACACAAAATATGCTGGTATTGATGATATCTGCTCATTTGGTTCAAATTTGGGAATCCCTGGGTTATAATGGGTTAATAGTCCTTCGATTACATATTAGTAACAACGGAAAATAATCCACAAGTTGGACAAAAATTTAAGGCATCGCAACAACACGTACTGCTAAAAATAATTGTTGAGAAAAAAAAAGGTTTTCACGAAAATAATTCGCGGCCCTCGAACAACTACTTTGCGGACCCCTAGGGGCCTGCACACCACAGGTTGGGAAAAGCTGGTCTAAACAATAGTTTAAACCCTTTCAAAAATGAATTGTAACACAAGAATGCCTATCTTGGTTGCTTCGATAACTTATTTTCGTTGTTTTTATCATTTGAATTCAATGCGTTTCATTTTTTTTTAAACCACTGTTTACTGCCTTACTGGGAAAATTACTAAAAAACTACTAGAAAGATTTTCAAAAAAAAATTTATATTGCCTTGGTGTATTTCTATAGAACACCATGTCCTTTTAAGTATTAAAAAAATTATAAATCTTTGTCATTCTCTGAACGAAAAAGAAAGAAATTATTTAAGTTTTATGTTACAGATTTTTCGAGATAAGATCCCTGTAGTAGGGCCCATTTGCTAAAAACATAATATTAAAATGCTGTATTGTCTTTTCCGAAAATATCACTCTTGTATTCGGATATAATAGATAAACAAAGGAAAAAGTGACTTTTTAAATTTTTTTTAAATATTCAAAGTCGAGCTTTTTTCCTACGGATACTGTAGTGTATCCCTCCTTTCAAACTGATTTGACGAATGTTTGAACTTGATTCAGATTCCGGAAATCGATATTTGAGGTCATTCCGTGATCCAAGATGGCAAATTCGGGTTTATTGAATGTATTTCTCATGCTATGCAATTACTATGAAAACCGACTTTTAAGTTGATACCCGGAGGGCCGAATATCATATACCATGATAGTTCCATAAAAATATTGAGCTCCGACTCCCGGTTCAAAATTAGTAAAAAATCTCTTAGTTAGGCTCAAAACTGTTCCGATCTGTAGTTTAGGGCCACACGAACTTTTATACTGGTTATACTGGACCCGTCATTTATTTAAAATCGTCATTTAAATCGAATCGTAGAAAATCTAAAAATTCTTTCGAACTGGGCTCAAAACTGTTTCAGTTTATAGTTGTTATAGTTACTTCCTTTTTGCACGACGATGTGAAAATGTTTGCAGAACTTCTATAACTGCTAGTGCAACATGGACAAGTTTGTGATTTGCTGCACAGTTGTTTTAGGTGTACCCAAAGTTGTTCTACAGTGATTTTGTCGGCAGTATTGTGCAATTCAACAGTCATAAGTTGAACTACCGATTTTATTATGTTCAAATTTTCAAATTGACTTAAGAAATTATCGTTTAGAATGAAAGACAATATACTCATTTTTCTAACAGTATCAAATATGCAAAGGAGATTTGAATAATAACTCAGATATAGTCGAAAGATAAAGGAAACAAAGAGAACCTGTCAATTTCTTTGAGGCCCCTTCGAAATGTTTACGTCGAAATATTCGATTCGAGAAAACCCTCTAAGAAAAAAAAATCTAACAGAAGTCCTCCGTTGGTCCAATACGTTGAACCGTTGGTCCGGTAAGCAAAGCCTTGGTATTAACACATGGATCAATAAGTCCCGAGACTAAAGCAGAGATGGCGCTCGTAGTACACCAGTAACCACGTCTTTCTAGAGTACTAATCTTTGCTTGAAACGGGTCAAAATTTTAAGTCAATCCGACCAGAAACAGCTGAGTTATCGAGGTTGGAGTAGTCGTTTTGTAGTTTGTTTAAAAAATGAAAAAAACCGAGTTTCGTGTTTTGTCAAAACATTGTTCTTTATTGGGTAAAAACACCGTGCAAGCGAAACAATGGATTGAAAAATGTTATCCGGACTCTTGTCCATCAAAAGCAACGATTTGTCTTTGGTTCACCGAGTTTAAACGTGGTCGTACCGACACAAATGACGCGGAACGCTCGGGTAGACCTGTGGAAGCCGTTACACCGGAAAATTTGAGTTAAGTGACAAAAATTATAATGAAAGATCGTAAAGTGAAGCTCCGTGAGATTGCTGAGATGACACAGATATCATATGGAAGTGTATTTACTATCCTTCATGAAAAATTGAGCATGAAAAAGGTTTTTTCCAAGTGGGTGCCGCGATTGCTTTCGATGGAACAAAATGCACCCTGCCACAAGTCGATGAAAACAATGGCGAAATTGAACGAATTGGGCTTTGATCTGCTTCCCCACCTCCCATATTCGCCAGATTTAGCCCACAGTGACTACTGGCTCTTTGCTGATCTTAAAAAAATTCTCCAGGGAAAAAGATTTGGCTCAAATGAGGAGGTCATCGCTGAAACTGAAGCTTATTTTGAAGCGAAAGATAAATTTTTTTTATAAACATGGTATTGAAAAATTGGAAAAACGTTGGAACCATTGTATCACCCTAAAAGGTGATTATGTTGATGAATAAAAAAAGAATTTTGCAAAAAAAATTTTGTTTCCATTGTTAGTCTCGGGACTTATTGATCCATGTGTTACATTCCTGTAACGGAATTTGACCTTCTGTTTCAACAGACTTCGCAGCCGATTCAGAGTGTACAGAACCACTGCATGGGTAGTCCTACGATTCTACTGACACTACGAATCCTTCCAGGTCGGGAACGTGAACGTCCAATAAATCGTCCAACGGGAGGTCGATTCGGGACTTTTGTTTGCCGGTTTTGAAACAGACCATTGAACCGAGCACCATTTTTTTCGTTTAGACCCGGAATATAGAGGTATATTGTTGAGCGTTTTTTTAATATGAGAAATTGGATCCCCGATGGACCAGTTTTACTGGAGAATTTTGGAAGGTTCCAATTACCTATTTTTTGTCTTTCTCATAGCGATTATATTTTGTTGGTCGCTGAGCGTTTGTTGAACGGCATACTGCACGAAATAATCGTTCAGTTTGCAGGAACGGTTTGTTGTTGTTTTTATTGTTACAAAAATAGTGTGGAAATTGGGTGTTATCTTTATATAGAAAAAAAATTTGTTGTTATTCTACATGAAGTAGAAGTTTTCTACATATATGTAGTGTTCATTAAAAACAATAAATGGTTAAAAACTTCCAAAATTCTCTAGTAAAACTAGTCTAACAGGAATTCAACAATGGCTCAACAATGGACCTCTGATTGCCAGATTTGTTGAACGAAAAAATGACGCTCGGTGCAACAGTCTGTTTCAAAATCGGCAAACGAAGGTCCCGTGTTGGCCTCCCGTTGAACGATTAATTGGACGTTGATTGGACCAATGACACAACTTATTGTACCAACGAAAGACCACCATTGAACTTTTTTTTCTAAGAGGGAACAAACTGAACGAGTATTTCGTTCAGTATGTTGTTCAACAAACGCTCAACGCCCAACAAGATCTAACCGCTTTCTCAGTGGGAACTAATACCACTCTCTTGAACTTCTGAAAGAATTGAGGGAAGCTCTCAAAGTTTACGCGCCTGATAGACAGTTCAGTTGCTATAACTTCTCCGTCACCTAAAAGAAAAAGAAATGTAAATTTGCTCGAATTAAACCGTTGAGTATTTAGCATGTTTTTTGGGTGTTTTTGTTTTTTTTTATTTATAGAGATTCATTATTCTTGACTAACTTTGCCAAAACCCCCGCCCCGAAACTCAAGAAATTATTAGGGGAAACAGGGGCTAGACGTGGTTAAACTGGGTAGCCTAAATATTTTATAAACCTTCAATTATGTCCAGCCAGCGACTGGCATTGTAGAGAAGGTGGCAAGCGAATATAAATACACTCTCCTACTCAGTGCTTGAGCGGGCAATAGGTATAAAGTGAGAAGACTAGTGTTTGATGGACAAAGAAGATATTTGGATGTATGGTATCGGTCGGGTGACGGCCAGGAATCAATAATTCATCTTTTCTGTCAAGTTTTTCATTCATTTGGCTTCTCAAATATATGGCTACACTTAATCATAGTAAAACTGAACTTAGTTATGGCGGCTTTACGTCAAACCAACAAAAATTTATAAATCGCCAATATTGGATGTTTTTATCAATTTCTAAAAAGTGTCCGATTTAACCCCGGTCTCCCCTATATTATTGAAACCAACTTCGAATTTTTTTGCTGGCTACGCGCCTGGTCAAAGCCGAATAATGTTTCACGTTTCAATAATTTATAATTTTTATAATTTGTAAGTAGTCACAGTGGCAGCAGTCCCTTGCTTTAGTTCTACATTGGACCCTTGATAAGATTTGCTTATATTTTAAATCAACACACAGACGTTCCTAGGCTATGGTGCCCACTTGGTCACTGTTTTTTTGTGTTGATTCAAACAGATTTTATAAAATTGTTGATAAGTGTGTTCATGTTTGTGTCTTATGAATTTAGTTGCTGTTTTCGTCATCATCGTGTATTTGTTTGTTTTATTTTTTTAATATGTATATTGTACATACCTACATATATACGCACATATATACATAGCCATATACAAAGATAAATAGAGCACGCGAGGATACGCAGTGCCCCTAAAGAAAATTTGGAAAATATCACCAAATACATATTATAATACGGAATGCTCTGATTATATTTCGTGGACACGTTTTGTACTATGCGGAACACCGGTCATGGTACAATGTCGGAGTGACAGTGTAGTTTGATGAAATTTCTTTAAACTAGCAACGCTGAATGCTGAAAATCAATTCTCCATGGATACTGTGCATTATAATAATTTATTTGAATAATGGAGACTGAAGTGTCCATAATTCTCATTCAAATGTTTTCTAGGTTTCAATAATGAGTGAAAAACAATTTATGATTTTCAACATTTAGGATACGAAGGAAGAAACTCAAATCTTGAGATGTTTGAGATAGACAATTAGCCAAAAGCTCATCGGCGGTTTAATTGAAATGCCAAAGAAAATTGTTTAGGGGAACTTTAAAACAACATATCTGCAATATAATAAACCGTAACACAAAGTCATAGCTCTCATCTAATAATACAAAACGTAATTAAACCAATTTTTTTTCATTTAGAATTTGAAAAATTAATAGTTTTCGTAAGTTTTTTAAATCCGAATATGGTGACTGCACTTTTTATCACTGGTGGCAAATTCGTTGAACGTCTGGTGTTCTGGTCGATTTATTTCTTGCCAATGAATTGCCGGAACTCTACAGTAGACGTGAACAACTTTTTTGTGCGGGTTTATTCATGCCTGACTCAGTTGAACGTTGAACGTAAACTGGATAAAAGTGTATACAAATATCCCGAAAATACGCTCATGTACAAAACTACACCGTAGTGAAATGGTTTTACCCATCCAAAACAGTCAGCATCAATAAAATCATCATCTAAACTCGAGATGATCAACATTATTGAGCTCAATTGGCAACAAGACCTTTTTTACCTTCCATATTTCATCAGACTTATTAGCGAAAAGATCGTTTATGAAGTATGAGTTTCAAGGCTCTCAGAACACAAAGCCATTAACTTATACGAGTAAAAAAACTAAGAAAAAATAGAATGAGACAACGCAATCCTACCGGTCAATATCTGATATTGGCGGTTTTAAAAGAAAAAGACACACATTCGTATGGACTATCACAAAGTTCTTATAAAATCTTCGTGCAAATATGATTATGGTAACTTAATTCTTTATCTAATACTTTGAAACAAATTACGAACATAGATATTTTTAAAACTAATTTGAAGTCGAAGTAGTGCATAGTAGATTCTATTGTGTTATTTGTAGTGATGTCAAGTTGTGTTATCACAAGCATTTACTAAGCACTTGGAAGTCGGATCCATATGGAATTCAGAAGTTTCATGAAGAACCATAGGTTCATTCGAACTTGAGTTTGTAAAAATTGATCAGGCCATCTCTGAGAAAAGTAAGTAGGTAATTTAAAATTAATAAAGGTGAAAAAATTTATTGCATTCTTCGTCAGTAAATAACCGTTAATTATAATAGCTTGTTAACATCGCGTTGTGGTCTTTTTGTTTTGTTGTTAATTTTCGTTATTCCAAATCTGAGGTCTGTATGTGTTCGTTACCAGGGGTCTCCGAATGTGAACTTTTTGATGCGGGAGAGTGTGGAGGACCAAAAAAATCAAACGGAAACCCATTACTACGGTTTAATGAAATTTGACCCTGATCAGTGTGACTGACACAAAGATGACGCTATCATTATCAAATTCATATGACGTTTATGATGTACCATCTTTTAAAAGGGTATGTGTGAAATTTCATAACATTATATTAGTCATTTTAAAAATGATGGATTCGAAATAATTTAGTGTGTTAATTTATCATTGAGGAAAAAATACTGTACAAGCTGAAGTAATGGCTGACAAAGTGGTATCAGGGCTCTACTCCATGGAAAAGAACCATTCGTTATTGGTTTGCTAGATTCAAATATTTAAACATTCCAGAAAACATCACAAAGTCTATAAATTATTATTAGTTGATATGTAACAATGGATGAAACATTGATCCATCACGTTACTCCAGAATCAAAACGATCACTGCAGCCAGCGAACAATGTCTGAAGCATCCAAAGGCCACAATAGTCAGCTGGGAAGGTTATGGCTTCAGTATTTTGGGAAGCACATGTCATACTACCATAGCATTTGAATGCAAAAATCATGAAAAAACTACCTTTTATGTCGAAAAAAACATTGTTTCACTAAGACAATGAACCGATTCACAAGTCGAGGATAAGGATAGTTAGGTTGAACGAATTACACTTCGGATTCACCGCATAGTTTAGACTTACCTCCTGTGACTACTGGCTATTCGCTGATCTAAAAAAAGGCTCGAAATTCAACTCAAATGAAGAAAAAATTGCTAAATGTGAATCATATTTTGAGACAAAAAACAAATCCTTCTACAAGCACGACAACGAAAAGTTAGAGAATAGTTGCAATGATTGTATTACCCTTGAAGGAGATTACATTGATGGATACAAACATTTTTTTTCTTAGTTAGTCACTCGACTTATGTTGGTGCACATTGTGTAAAAAATATTTTCTTGGCTTTAAATTGAAGAACTCGAATTTACTTATTATTAAGGAATTCCTAAACTTGCCAATGTTATAAAATTAATAATAAAAATCTCATTAACTTGAAACGTTACCATAATTTCACTCACACCATTACCAATTAGTCTCAAACGTCTTTCTTGGATTATTGATAACAAAGAAAATGTGTTTCTTCGTAGAGTGGTTCATGGCTCTCATTTGCACGGTCTTCACGAAAAATGTTCATTCGCAATACCTATTTAACATTTACAAAATCGACAAAAAATAAAAAAAAATCTGGCTAAATTGTCTTAAAATTAAAAACAAAAAAAAAATGAGACCGAGGTCTATCGACAAACCTCTTCTCGTAGATAAACACAGAGAGTCTACATGTTTCATTTAAAACCGAATTAAAAAACAGAAGATTGAAAACGAACTTCTATACGTAACTACTAATAAGTTGAAACTGACAAGTTTAAATTTGATAAAATAACGGTTAACTAAATAGATTCGTAACAGTGGCATTTTTAATCAGAGAAATTGATGTGAAGTGGCATTTTCGTAATGGAATGTGATTGAAGTGCAACTGCTGGTGCATTCTTTGTGATCGTGTGCCTCACGAAGGTGGTTGCTTTTCGTTTTCGATTGATGCGCAATGTTCATTGTCATTTATATTTCCAGAAAGCTATCCGTTCCATAATTTTATAGATTTTCTTTGTTTGTTCAGCATTGTGAACGAATTTTAGATGATTAGTTGATTGCCCATTTTAATATTATTTTGATGTCTTGACTAGCATTATGACTAGGGTAACGGTACCTCCATTCATATTAGCTCCCGTAGTCATCTCAAATAAGAAAACTGTTAGTAAGAGTGAGATATGCTGTCTCTGTTCTGTGGATTGACTCTGATGGTTAGATGCTTTCGCTTCGAGATTTTACGTGGCTATAATAGTACCTATTGCACAAATTTTTAACCTTTTTCCACAATTCAGATAACTTGCCATAGGTCGGAACATGCGGAAACCTTAAATAGTAACAGTACATTATCATAATAATAGGCTTCCAGCAGCAAAATTCGAAACTGCCAAGTACTGCACGCGATGTTGTAACAGATAGTCTCAGTATTCATGAGGACTCACCATATTATCTGTATGTAGGTAAAACCAGAGTAGGTGCCCGGTTTCTTTTATACTGTCATGCAATAATATGAATCGAAAGCAACAGATTTCCCAATGTATTTATGAGTCTAGGCATGTAGCTTATGGTTCATGGAGATGTCAAGAATCATGTTACAGTACACTCGTGCTGTGTTGCAAAAGTTCAATATCTCGTAAACAAGAACAGAAAAGGTTGTCATAATAAATGGTGGGTTGCAGTTTTTCGGGTTAAATAACAACCAGATGGAAATATTGTTAGAAATAGTGCAACCACAAATTTAGCTATATACCGTCCAAGTTGAAATAAAATCGATTAACTTTCAGTGATTTTATAACCATTGAACCTCATTTCCAATGTAAACGTTGACCTTTATTCACTCTAATCAACCAAAACCAACCTGCAGTCTAATCCCAACAAATGAAGTATATGTACGTGAGAGTAAAATAATATAAAATAATAGTAATTTATTTTGCATTCTGGGGAGAGGCCAAACAGAAAAACGTAATATTAATTTGAGGATGAGATACATGCTTGAAAAAAATCGTGGAAATTTACGTCTTCTGAGACCGACATATTCGAGTGCCAAAAATGACACCATCAGATACGACAATAAGTATTTGGTCGCGTCTACGTGTAAAGCTGGGCATGCATGCCCCACATTTAAGTAATTCTTTTATTATGATGTCCTTTGACGAGCTACGTTATTAGAAGTCGTGTCATATGTGGATATGCGTCACTTGTAATTTTTATAATTTTTTGCTGTGTAGCCGCAGAAAGGCCACTAGATTGTTTCTTACCGATGCAAACAGCCAGGTTGGTTCACTGTTGTTCCGGAATCGTTTCAATGCTTCTATATCATCGGATTTGCACTGATGGTGAGAAAAAAGTACGATTACATTTAACAGAAATGAGCTATAGCTATAGAAAATTCAAACAAGCACCGCTAATAAGCTAGCTTTTTAATCAGGGTTTTGTTTTTCATCTGTTTGATCGGGAAGATAGCTTACTACAGCCAGCTGGAGATTATCACCGCCGAGTTCAAGTTTTATCTTCTTTAAACTGCCCACCATTCCAGTGCATGGACCGCACCAATCCGTGTAGATATCCATAACTGTTAGAACATCGTAATGTTTGCTATTAGATTAAAGTGACATTCAAATGCACATTTCAAGGTTCACACCCAATAAACCGTCTCGCTCTAAAAATTTTTCGAACTCCTCATCCGTGTTGATTTCAGCCTGCAACTGTTGAACTCCTCCTTTTTTAGCCATTCAAAAATATGTTACAATTTTTCCACTCTTAAATTGTTAACGATTTGATAACCGAAATGTAAACTACGTCAAAAGGCAACGTATTTGCGACTGCAAATGAGAGTCCAACCAACATAAACAACCCACTTCTGGTAACCGAGGAAACCACGTACCACTTCGGTTTTTTTTAAATATAGATATCGCATATGTTGCAGGTTCCTGGAACTTGGTACGTTCTAGACACGATGAGCAAACTATTTTATGTATGTTTTGTTTATAAATGCGAAGTTAATAGGTATTATTTATTCAACACAAGCGCTGCTCGAAAAGGTCTGTGAATACAGAACAACTTAAATATTAGTTAATTTCCTGAATCTGGTTGGTTAAAACTTAATACAACTAATTGATTGTTGGTCTTTTAGAGTGTCATTTTTTTAATAATCATGCTGGTTGCTTGGCAGACCGACATCAACCGAGCCACATCACACTCCCGAAACAGTTTGAGCAATGACACACATCAATTGATTGAACTTGCGGTGAAACTTTGTACGAGTGAGAACGTAGTCTCGTGTCAGTGCGGTGAAAATTTGAATATTTCGAGAGAATGAAAGCATTTTATCTGCACTTTGGCGATTCGATTTCATCGAATAAACTGAAATGCCTATTTCAATAAATATTTCGTTACAGTTAATCTATTCAAAATTTGTCTGGATGTAATGTAATGAAATAACATTTTAATTTGACGTAGAAATCAATCGCTTAATTCGCATTTTTTTATTTGCTGATACGTAACGCATAACAAAATCACATTAAAAAAATGCACAGCCTAGAAAATTCACATGAAGTCCTTGAAGTGAAACCCTTCACCACTTGAACAGCTAGCCTCTCTTTTCGACATGTTTACGGCCTCCGGGTTTCGATTTTCCCTCAGTCTTCCTGACAACCGACTAACGTATAGACTGCTAATAATCGAAACAAAAACTTAAATTCCAAGTGTGAATCACTTCTAAATTTTATTCAAATGAAATCATATTGAACCTTTAGTTATAACACTTGAATTTTATCAACGAAACTGAAATATATTTGAAACGCATTCCATTTAATATTCAATTGACTAGACACTTACAAATTAATATTTAGATAAATACCTATCACCTAATGGAAATACTTCGATTTCAAAAGATTTTACGCTAAGTTCCCATGTGAATTACATTTTTATATTGAATTAAGAGAGTTTGTAATTGAAGTGTCAGAAGTTAGATGTTAAGTAAATAATAATTTGATAAATATGTTTTATTCTATTACATTCATATTTCGTACATTTAATGTAAAAATATTTTTCGTTTGCGTCGCTTATCATACATGGACTGAATAATTTTTATTACCTGAAAAATGCCAAAAAACAATATTACAAAGTAATATGTACAAATCTATGAGAAAATGCGCACTCAAATTTCACAGAAATTTGAGTATTTTTTCACAAGTAATGGCGAGACGATGGGTAAATTTGTATAAAAACTACAAGGATTTGTCGGGGATTGTTCGAGCCATTGATGTGAAACAAGGCAACCAAAATTTCTAATGATAGAAATTTTCAATCAAACAGTTCAATAAATCGTCACACTTTTGAATCCGCAATTGCACGAGAGTCTGCTTAGATTGACCTTTATTAGGAACTAACACCGAACACGAACCAAACGACATAACATGGAATTTCATCCGAACTCGCACGACACAAGATCAGAACATACTAATGTCGTTTTAACCCTCAGGGTACGGACTGGGTTACCGTAACCCGAGCGAAATTTGAAAGAAGCGCCATACGAAGAGAAGTCGGCGAGGGGGGTCCGGACCAGGGGGGGTAAAAACTTATAGGTACACACTATTAGAGGCCCAAGCGGCAGAGTCAGTCTCTGCTTTGTGTCCGAGCTAGACACATATAAACATTGTGCTCGGGTGTGGTACACCCAGTCCGTATCGAACGTTACAAAATCCAAAATTTTCAAAAAAATTATGTTTTAATTTTCGTCTGTTTGCCGCTGAGGAATAAAAAGGTAAGTAAGAATACGTACTCTTTACTTAATTTTGTAGACTCTAACCTCAAAATAACGCGTTGTACATGGTGTAAGCGAAGTATTGTAGTAGATCTCAATCACTTGAACGTACGTCTTATATCGAAATCTTTGCTGCTCGTAGGGAATTATAACTCATTAAATTTTGTTTCTTGTAATTTTTTGTTAAAGAACACGCATTAAAAACATTAATTTTAACCTTTATCATCATAAATCAACGAAACAACGTTTTTTCGCTAACTCGAAAAAACGCGTATTTTCATTTTTCAAAAAAAATATAGTTTTTGGAATAAATCAAAAAACCGTTATGGACATTTGTAAGAACTACTTTTTACCTTTCAAATGCGAGTTATACAATGTTAATATTTTTTTTTCAAAAAGTTACAGCATTTTGAAAAACAAACGTTTTTTACAAAAAAAATTCAAGACCCGTTCACATTTTTCATTATAATTTTTTTTCAATCAGTTAAATGATTAATCTGACAACTCTATCATATTTTTGAGACAATTTCACACAAAATAAAAAAAAATTATTCAAATTGACAAAGTACAGCTCGATATACACCCAATCAAAGTCGCCGGGTTAGGCTAACCCTGTCCGTACTGAACGTAACTTTTTTATAGTCCGTACCCTGAGGGTTAACATGAGAAAACTGAAACTGACCCAGGGTAGTTTCATCAAACAAACACTTTTCATGAAACTGATTTCCGATTTTCAGTTCAACAACGTTAAAACTAGGTTCGAAACTAGCTTCAAACAAACGGTTTGACAGCAGTTAGGGTGGAAACTGCACACCTAAAAAATGTTACATTTTTATAGATGCACATAAAAGGAGCGTCGCGATTTACTTACACTCACAATACAAAGTATTTAAAGATAAGTCATATCATTAATTTCACAGTTGTTTTAGTTGAAACTCACATCGATACAGACGCAAAATTTATGTTTACATGTTAGTAGATGTAATATTGTGTCATCATCGAAGAAATTACGGCATACCTGAAATTACGTCAAGCGTAAATTTCATTTTTTCTAAGAGTGTGGGTTAGGTTTGGCATCAAGCGAAAACGACATAATTAAAGCTTTAAATCGTTTTACAGCGCTTTCTGTCTTGCTGTCTAGCAAGTGATACAGTTCGTAACTTTACATCTATGGTATTATCTGCTTAGTCAATGTTTAATTTTATTCCTTATTGTTTCAGTCCTACATTGTTAGCTACTTTTATTTCATGTTTGGATTTATATCCTTGAAATTGTATATTTTTATCTACTTAACCTCAACTAACCTAACATAACTCTAGCTGTAAAACGCTCTAACAATGGCATGTTCAGAAGTTGCACATGTAGTTTTGTACTTATTGTGTGTGTTTTCAAATTTCTGCTCGATTGTTTCTTGTTCGGCAATTGTATGTACATGAGAAGTTTTAGTCCATGGAGGTATATTCATCATCTTTTAAAAAAATTTGTTTTGAACGACTTCATAAATCAAATAAACATAGATTTCCCAGTGTACTAGTAATGTAAGTGAGCAACCCGTGACACCAAAAGCACCGTCTGGTGGAGAATAGGTGCGTAAATGCTCTTAAAATGCATGCAAAAAGTTGCCTGCGCATTTAACACAACCACAGTAGCTAATGGAAAAAAGTACACCCGTTTGTCACTAGAGGTGCTGTTAGCAAATACAAATTATAATACGGAGTACTCCGACAAATTTTCAAGGACACATTTTGCATCGTGCGGTACATTGTCATGATACACTGTCAGAGTGACAATGTACTTTAACGAATTTTCTATAAAACTAGCAACACTGAAGGGTAAGAACAAGTTCACTATAGTTACTGTTTATTATAGTGAAAAAATGTAAACATATTACTTACATATTTTGATCCTTAGGAAAACTACGGAGCGAAATTTCGGACGACTCTGTTCGTGTGTCACATCCCTCTACTAAGCAACTTCTCACCATTTCGACAGCTTCTCGGTTTATTAGCCAGCGATATTTAGACTGATTGTTGCAGTTTAATACAGCAACGATAAACAAACAAGTTTGTTTTGCACCGTAGCAACTAGCATAAAGCGTTGCCAGAAACGATCTCCTTTCACATTTTCACACTATCGCAACGAAAGGGAGATATTTGCTAGGCTTACTTGTTCATGCTGTGAACCAAACATTGGCGATTCGTTTATATGGGACTTAGGGGTATTATTATTTGTATTTGCTGTTAGTGTCACCGTACAGTGAGATATCTATGTTTATTTGATTTATGACGACTTGGAGGTGTCATCGGCAAACAGTGAGAGTAGGCCATCATCCGGAAGTGCCGGAATATCTGACGTGAAAATATTGAATAATTTTGGGCCAAGGATAATAATTTTGGGCCAAGGATACTACCCTGAGGAACACCAGCGGGAACATGGAATTTATCTGATGATAAATTGTTAACAAAGACTTCGAAACTTCTGTTTGACAGATAGTTTTTTACTATGTTATTATTACTAGATAGGTTGGGAAGTTGAGATGATGCATTTTATGAATTAGGCCATCGTGCCAGGCCATTGTCAAACGCTTTTTCAACGTCTGCCAGCTTTATTTCTTGAGAGAGTGTTATTGACTCTGATCAACTGGTGAATAGTAGAGCGACCTCTTCTAAACACAAATTGTTCTTCAGAAAAAATGTTATTGGTATCTTCAAACTCCAACAAACGGGACAGGATTGTTTTTTCGAACTTTTTGGACAGTGCAGATAGGAGACTGATCGGACGATAGCTCTTCGGACAGGTGGGATCCTTTCCAGGCTTTTTTATTGGGATCACATTGGCCAATTTACAACTAGAGGGAAAGTAGCTAAGGACCAAACATTGGTTGAAAATAGATGCAAGATGTTTCAAAAATCTAACGCTACGGTGTTCGAGTTCTATGTTAAAAATAGAGTCAGCACTCGGACCTATCATATTTTTTGACCTTTGGATGGATTTGTTCAATTCTTCTTCTGTGATTCTGTGATTAGCAGCAAATATAGAAGGCATTTTATCAACAGTTTCGACAGTGGCTGAAACAGTAGTTTCGTGAGGACTGACCATGCCTTGACCGAGACGGTGGGAACTAACAATATGTTGACCTAAAGCAGTAGCTTTTTCAACCTGTGTTATCAGCAAACAGTCATCCAGACGAAGAAATTTCCAAAAAGGTTTAAAATAGTTTTCTAGCTTACTGATATGGTCTGAGAATACCCTGTTTTGATATCGTCCATTCTTTGCCAATGATATTAGTGAGATTATTAGCTGAAGTTTTCTTTTCCCTGAGTCTTGTTCTCTGGTACTGCCTTCGATAAATATTTCTTAACCTAATTAATGTTTTAGTGGTAGAGAGAATTACGGAATATTGGTATTTCTCTAAACATGGTTCACGAGCTCTGGCGATGGAACGTTCAACTTCATTTAGTGATTCTGGATGGCGATCATAGTTAATGTTGTTGTCCACACTGCTGCTGAATGCTGACCAGTCGACGTGATGATAATCACGCCGAGTACGTTGCTGGGTTCAACACCGGATCGAACATCCACCACAACAGGATAGTGGTCGGAGCTGATGTCTTCAATGATGACAGGATGAAAGATGTTCTCAACAAGATTAAGATAATAAGGAAGTACAAACTTCACTCCGCTTCTGCTTGCAATTGCAACACCATTGCCCCTAGAGTGGGTTCGATCCAGGCTAATGATGACGTAGTTCGGTATTGAGAAGGACATCTTTGGTCACAAATGTGTTGCCGTGATAATACACACATCGACGCGCTGTGTTCTTACGAAGTCATATAGTTCAACTTGCTTTGGACGCACTGAGCAGGAATTCAAATTCATAACTTTTAATGTATCACACGGGGTTTCCAGTTCGGTGGATAATAATCGTACCGAGCACTTGAATCTGCTCAATTTTCGTTTTGCAACCACGGAGCGCAGAGCTCATGTCGACGAAAATTTTCATCAACTCCACAAAAGTAAATAGCGGAGTATAGTTTACAGTAGGGCCATCATCAGTAGTTTTAAAACCAGGTGGCGGAAGGATTGGATCCGGTAGATTATTTAGCCTAGGGAAATTCACTGGGTTCAATGGCGGTTCAAGCTCGTTCGGTTGCTTCGTGGGTCCTAACACAATTTGCACAGCGGGGGTAAAGTCTTCATCCATAGCGCACTCGTTGGTAGCATGATTCGATCCGCAGCGCTTACAACGGCTAATCATGTGGCAATTTCGAGCACCATGTCCGAAGTGTAGGCATTTCATGCAGTGAGTTAGTTCTCTACGTTTGTTGCGGCAGGGTTCCCATTTCACGATGACATGATCGATAGCCTTCAGTTCCTTAAGTTGCTTCAACGTGGTCGTACCTCTCTTGAAGTGAATTAGGTACAATGCGTCTCTGTACGTGCGTTTATCCTCTTCTCGACGTTTCATTCGATGAATTGCCAGATCCGGTTTTTTAAGATTTGATAAGGTGTCTATCAGTGACTAACGGAAGTCCTCTCAGCACAACTTTATATGGTTTTTCACTTGGCTTGTCATGAGTGAAAAATTCTGCTTTCGTTTCCTTGAGATGTGTCATTACCAGATAATACTCGTCCCGAACTGTCTCTATCACAATCGGTCGCCTTAAGCGACACCTTCTCCAAATCACTTGTATGTATCAATGTTTTAATTGTGTACTCGTTGAAAACAAAACACAGAATGAATGAAACGTTAGCTATAATTTCGCTTATATTTATAGATTAGAGTTCTTCCAAAAGCTTTGCTTTTGCATCGATTGACGAATCAGAGCGATGCTTTCCCATTGATATATCGCTTACTCCTTCAAAACCGTCGTCTACGTTAGGGAAATCTGGTGTGCCGAAAATTTTTAGCAGAAAAAATACTACATTGCTAGCTGTTAATCAAGATTTCAAAGATATATAATTTAAAATGCATGGTTATGTACACTTTAATTAATACGTAGAAATATTTCCAATCAATTGGCGAAATAATATTACTGATTAAAACTAAACTTACTGAGCTGTAAATGTTCAAAACCTGCACCCCTATATAAAAAAAGTGTTCCACATCAAAACTTACTGCGAACGAAGCACACAGCGTGCTTTTCTCAATTTCGTATAGCGTGCAGAGTTGCCGCAAATAAATCTATATTATTCAAGAGAAAAAATTGCAGGAGTTTCTGTTTCCTTTCAGATATCAGATATTTTCAATGTTTCACTTCTGATTACTCTATTTCACTAAATTATCTCTTCATTTAACCTACCAATTTCCGTTCAGCTTCGGAGAAAAGTTTTATTTGTAATTTTCTCTTCTTCCATGTTATTGATTGACTTCTAGGATTATAAATTGAATGATAAAAATCAACTATTGTGCAAATTCGCTGATATTACAAAGTTAACAACAGAGATAACATATATCGGTATATTGAATACATAGTAAAAAACACTTGATATTAATATTTCAAACAATAAATTAATATTTTGCTCGGTAGCCGGCTGAACAGATCAACCAATATACCCAATCAATATACTCACACACACACACACACACACACACACACACACACACACACACACACACACACACACACACACACACACACACACACACACACACACACACACACACACACACACACACATTTTGCGTACTCGACGAACTAAGTCGAATGGTATATGACACTCGGCCTCGAAGGGGCTGGGGTCCACTAGGAGATTGATTATACCTATTAGCTCTCTCCGGACAGTACCAGCCTAGATACCGTGTGGAATCCGGCGGAAAAAAATGAACCAAGAATAGATCCACTGGGTTCCTGCTTCCATGTCGTAAAAGGCGACAATTGCAGGAATTTCTTTTTCCTTTCAGTTATCAGATATTTTCAATGTTTCACTTCTGATTACTCTATTTTACTAAATTATCTCTTCATTCAATCTATCAATTTCCGTCTAGCTTCGAATAAAAGTTTTATTAGGAATGTTTTCTTCTTCCATGTTATTGATTGTCTTTCAGGATTATAAATTGAATGATAAAAATCAACTTTTGCCAACTCCGTTGATATTACAAAGTTAATAACATAGATAACATATATCGGTATATTGAATACATAATAAAAACACATGATATCAATATTTTTCTCGGTAGCCGGCTGCCCAGATCAACCAATATAACCAATTAATAATTTTAATAAATAATTGAAATAATGAAGTGGAAATAATAAAGAATCTAGACGCGCGTGAAATCTGTTGACCTTCATTTGGTGATTTAAAATGATTTTATAACAACTGTTTAGAATATGTCAATGCAATGAATCAACTATTTTATCTAAATCCTATTCACTCGTTTATTTTGTATCAAAATAAAAATCTGATAACTGAAGGAAATATGGCCACCAACTAACATGACGTACGAACTCTACTAGTTTTTGTTCAAAATTTGAAGTTTTTATACGATTTTGCCATTGTATTCTAAACGAAGGTTAAATTTTTGTTGAATCCGAGAATATGTAGTAATTTTTGGTAGGACCATAAGACCTAACCTTCCATTTGACTCTAAGATTGGAAATATCGGTTCTGCAAACTGAGAAACGTGAGTGAGATCCACTTTCAAGCATATGACTATTTTCTCCCGTCGTTAATCCAAAACCGGGAACCAGGATAGCCAGAATTGGTTTGTTTAGCTGCCAACGTATAATGGCTATCGATTTGTGTAGTTTTGAGGCTTAAGGGGCGGGTAGGGTCTAACACTTTTGAAAAATCATTTATTATTTTCTTTATATTTTCTTATAGTAAAACATTCGAAGAATTTTCTGTAAAATATTCAAGCCTATTAGAACGAAACTTTGGAAGTTATGGACCTTTATCTTTAGTTATCTCATTCTACGAAGAAGCAAGAGCTCGGCGGCCCAAGATTTCTACTTTAGTTGACTTCAAAACTTGACAAAACATTCTTGAAATGTCGTTATAATAAATTTTAAAAGAAAAAATATGGTTTTTTGAAAATGTTGGACCCTACGGGCTCCCTGGAGTAATTCATTGTTTCCGTTGATTATATAGACAAAAAACTTTGAACGCGTTTTCCTCGAAAGCAGGTTTTGAAAGTCCGTGTCCATCGTCATTCAAAAACTACTGCACCAATTTTTTTTAAATTTTGTACACACTTTCTACATTTAAAAAACCAGACCCCAACGTTTTCCTTTTCGTTGTTTGTTACTTTGGGGAGGTTTAACAGCTACAAAATAGCGAGCGATTTTTCGTGAAAAATCGTAGTTTTCACTTTGAACAACCACGAAAAAAAATCAAACAGAAACGTTGGGGTCTAGTAAAACACATCCACATCACAGATTATAAATAAAGTTAATAGTTTCGCAACTCAGGATTATATTATATCTAGATCATGCAACATTTTTCTGAATTTAAAGATAATCGTAAACAGGACAATTCACAAATATATGTTGGATATATGTTATGTAGTTAGGATAATTGCCATAAGTAGCTGAGATTACACCAAGTACATAATACATTTCCAGTGTCTTTCAAAGCAATTCTGGTATACTGTGCAATCTCCCGCCGATGTAACATATACAAACTCATAACCAAACTCATTACGCTACGTGTCCAACGAGCTGATTTGAGAAACGCGGCCCGTTCGTACCTCATCTGTGCAACATGGGCTGCATGTTTAATACTCGGTATGAAAATATATGCAACTGCATATTGCTATGCTACCTGTAGAGGAGCAAGAAAAATAAAAGGGCGTTAGGCGAATATTTGTTGATTTATGTAAACGTTAGCTTCTCAAGTACGAAGATTCTTTTTTCCATACCATGAGTTTGTTGATTTCTAGCTTCTGAACGCGCAAGCCGTGTGCATATTGTGTTTCTAGTATGATGATTTATGTTTCACAAATTTATAGGTAACAACGTACCTTTTTATGTGTTTGAACCAAGAAGCTCTTGCTCGCTACTCATCGGGGATAGCAACAGGTGTTCTTCGCTGTTTAAATGATGTTTAAATCATGTATACTGCAGGGCAAGTATCTGAGGTACTGCGATGATTACACATATTGAATGTTTCAGGGCAATCATTTTTCTTCGTTAACGCAGGGATGATATTTTATATGCTGGTATGCTGAATTCAAAAACCATACCAAAAATTACATCCTACTGTGGAACTATTTTTTGGCAGATCGTTGTGGATATTTATAAAGATCACGCATTCTTAATGTTACTTCAATACTATATTCAAAACACTAAAATATCAAAACATCACGCGTCGTCGTTCCTTATTATCGTTCAACTAACTTCTAACGATAATTGAAACATTTTGATGTACTAGCACCTGCTTCAAATATAATTGATAAGAAAAAGGGCTCGACTTAAACAGTCTTCATGGTAATAACAGTAAGCACTGTAATAATGTCATTGGCTGTTTTTCATCCGCTGTTCCATTCATATTGACGGCGATAAGATTTCGTTACAGCTACCAGTTTTCGTTCATTTGATAAGGCAATCATGTTCGTAGATTGTTTCCAAATTAACTGATTGCCCAGTTGACCAATTCTGTTTCACCTGAATTCGGTCTATTTTAAGGTATTTGAATTTGATGACATTTTTTATCAATTCGCAGTGGTCTCGAACGTACCTTCACTGGACATTTTTGGTATTCGAGACTTCACGAGTTAATTCCAGTTTTTTTGTTTTATCTTTAAAAATTTTATTGCCTTTTTCTCAGAACCAAGGTCATCGTCATGTAATGATCAGTATAATTAATGCATGTTGCAGGTTCGTTAAAGGGAATTTCAACTCTACTCCGCATTATTAGCAAAATTGCAATTAAATTTAAAGCCAACCGTCCTAGTCGCTTTCTAGTTTTCGATGCAATTTCTAATCAATATCCCTCACGGTACTATGTTGTAAATAATAATACAGCATTCGATAAGATAAGGTGCCAAAAGTGCATCAACTATAAATGCATCCTTGTCAGCGATCTTATCGCGTTTGAAATGGTCTCGCCAACTACGGCATTTGCAAATCTCGACAAAACTGCATACATGCAATTCCAACTTGGAATAGTGCAGTAACTGGTAGAAGGTAGTTTCGAGACCACTGCAAACCATTGCCAATTCGCGAAATATATGCAAATCATCACCAAAATTTTTTTATTGCATTCTTTCGCTTGCAATCACAAGAAGCGTTTTTCAAGCATTCTCGAAATTGATTTCTTAATTATCTTCAATGCTCGATTGACAGCCCAT
Source organism: Malaya genurostris (assembly GCF_030247185.1). Classification (NCBI taxonomy): domain Eukaryota; kingdom Metazoa; phylum Arthropoda; class Insecta; order Diptera; family Culicidae; genus Malaya; species Malaya genurostris. The sequence goes on from NC_080572.1 coordinate 36,927,809, forward strand.
CTAAAATGGCATATTGCATCCATTTCGAGTAAGTTATGCATGGTCATCGAAATGAACTAGCTGCACCGATCGGTTATCAATAGCTTCAATTACCTTGTTGGCACTGCTGATAATGGGCTATTTATAGGTCTCGCTACTTTGCCCAGTGGCTGATGGATGTAAGATTATTTCTCGCAAAGTAAACTGAAGCTTATATCAATCCATAAAGTACTATTCTAGGTTAGTAAATGTAGGAATAGTTTGAAAATTATAATCTGAATGTCGAAGCCCGTTCGGTGCTAACGTTACATCGGTGAAGTAATGAGCTCTTATCAGTGGTGTTCCGTGCCCACTGTGAGAGTAAATGATTTTTGAACCTCAGGGTAACGAGTTCGATCCTCACGTAGAACATTTTACAAATTTACAAATATATACTAGAACCATTAGTGCCTATTTCTGTGAGTCTCCCGGTTAAGTCACGAATAAATAGCCTTTTGAATGACAGTCTTTTAAATGTTTGGACTATCCTGCTTCTATTGCACATAATACGTTGCACATTTATGCAGAGCAGCTCTACTGTTCTTTCAACCACATTTGATCTAGTTTATCGTAATATTCGATGATTCTGCAGTAAAGGACTACATCTTTGCATTCGCATAAAGGTTCCATTGCTGATTACTTCAATAATTGAAAACTGCTCTGCACATAGTTAAATGAAATACCTAAATTATTCGCCGAATTAGTTCACAACAACAACGTAGCTCGATTTAGTCGGCAGTTCCATCGGTCGAATTCGAAGGATACGATTCCGTCGGGAGGGCACACATTTTGAGCACTGTCAAATTTTTTATAGAGTTGTCATGTTCTACCCAACCCGTGGACAACTTGACAGCCCCATACATTTTATTTCGATTTTTAAATTTTTATTTGATTCAGGCGTTCTTTCGTAAGTCACAATATGAAAATTACGCTCCTTTTAAATATATTGCTGGACGCATACACAGTGACCGTAAATATCGTAATGAAGTACTGGCTTCTCTGGTAATCTTTTTGTTTCGTAATTCATTGCACCCGTATTGTTTAGGTATACTAGCGCCGTCCTGAATTCAGGGGAACACATATGAAACAGGCTCATTTCTGTCAGGTTGTGTATGGGTTGGTTCTACCTCAAGAATAAGAAAATTGTGTATCGAAACGGCTTATTGTGGCTCAAAGCTGGTGTTCAGACGGCAAACTGTAAACACCTATATTGAGAACAACTTCTTAGATTAATTGTAGCCAACATTGAGTGGACATCTTTCTTCTAAAATATATACACTGAAATACTTTGCAAAACTGAAACTGAAACTCTTTAATCATCTTGGCTCTATATACTTGTTAGGAAAAGCAATTTCTCCTCTACTATAAATTTCTGGAACAATTTGCGCGTGGATGTAGCAAACCAGTGGTGTACCAAGGAAATTTCAGGTCCGGGGTAAAATAAGAGATTTGCTGCCTTCATTCGTGATTTAGTTATCAAAAAAAAGGCAAAGCTGAACTTTATTGTAGTATAGACATATATTGATCAAGTAGGCTAAGAATATCTCTTTGGTAATTAAAGATCATTAAGTTATTGACTGCTAGTAAAGACGGTTGTGGTCGTCAAATGGTGAGATAACAAAGTCCTCACAAGCTCCTATCTCATGTCTCCTAGAGTCCCCCATGTTATATATTGAATTGAATTATATTGCATTGTATTATATAGTGTTATTATTTTTATTATTATTATTATTATTATTATTATTATTATTATTATTATTATTAATAATATTATTATTATTATTATTATTATTATTATCAAAAAAGAAATATTATATATTTCCTGCAGTACTGCGACGAAAGAAGAGCATAACTTACACTGCGACATCGGCTGTTATATATTCTCCTTTATTCTGAATAACGACGTATTGGTTTTCCGATCGGATATGGTTCGGTCGAATCCTAGCTAGCTTTGATTTTGCTAGCGTTATTAGGAATACGAATGAAATACGATCAAAAAAACGATACGTCGTTATTCAGAATAAGGGTGATTGTATCATCGTCTTATATTATATTTTGTCATGTTATGTTATGTTGTATGGTAATATACTGTATTGGATTATATCATATCATATTATATTATATTATATTATATTATATTATATTATATTATATTATATTATATTATATTATATTATATTATATTATATTATATTATATTATATTATATTATATTATATTATATTATATTATATTATATTATATTATATTATACTAGCTGACCTATCGAACTTCGTCTCGCCCGTTTTTTTTTTTGAATTTATGTTTTCGGACAGTACAATTGTCAAACGTCTTATGCTGTTAATGTATCTTTCCATTATTTTACTGATTACTTGGCTGCGATGAATTCATAAAAAAATATTGTGAATATGTTGAAAGCTTTTGTTACGCAAACATTAAGCGAATGCACCGATCGCCATATCATCTTTTGAGTCAGTGCATCGAACAGCGATTGTAGATCTCTCTCAAACTAATGGTTTCGACATATGGGATAAAAAGTGAAGCAAAAATAACATTTACAAAAGCTGCTCTCGCGACTTGTAGTTTGTCACTTCTCGCTAGTCTGGTGACATTATTTAGTCGTGTTTGATAAATGTTCGTAGCGTGACAAACACAGGAACAATTTTCGATTAACAATTCAGCGATAAAACTTTTTTTTACTTTTAATTTATGACTTCTGGTTAGTCAGTAATTATTTAGTAAATTACTGATATATCAGAGACTCGGATGATTCGCATGGCTAAGTTCGACTCCTCTGGTAAAAGTTTAGATGCGAGAAACCTTCTGCTTACTTAAATGAACCTTGTTACGTCGAATTTTTCCGCACTTTATCTTCAAATCCTTACTCTTCCTTGAGTACTATGGCTCTACATTTTTCATATTTTTTTCCTCTCACAATCTTTAGTTAGTTTGATATTGTTAAAAAAAGATAAAATGAGTAATTCTTGGACATTCGAAAGTTGAAGCACAGATAACAGATATTTGCTATACGTTGGAAACACTACTGCCACCTACTCCACTGTTCGCCGCGGTCTACGTTCCGGAACGATAACAAAATCCTTCTGCCTGTTATAGAAATATTCCAACTATCACAATTTTAACACTTATCACACGATTTCCCTAAGTGCTAAAGACAACTTTATTTCCATGTCGCATAAATCACACGAGAATTCGATCGGAATAAAACAAAAATAAACTTATCATTTTAACTAACAGCAAAACAAAAATCTAAGGTGAAGTGAATGTTGCACCAAAAGTGTGGCTCAGTGAAAGCGACACCCAAATCGTGGTAGCACCTCGTATCGATTGTGGTGACATCTGCAAATGTTCGCCACACTGATTGAGCAAATTTTGCACACAGCTCATATGTGAGCCTGTATATCTGTTTTCTGTGGGTCAAGTTACCATTCTGTTAAATATTGGATCCATTAACTTTTACATGAACACTGCATTCGTTTAATAGTTGTATATCAATAGTCGTCTCATTAGTCGACACCACATAATTTTGTTTAGTAACCCACCCACGATTAACGAATGGTGGAGTTCGGCACTGAGAATCTATATCAGAAAGTTTTACATGAAAATAATGTGCAATTCTTCTGTTATAGCGGAGTGAACATGAGGAGTGATTGTACCAGCTTATCGTTCGAGTCAATGCATAAAATCTCACAACTAATGGTTTTCAATCCCGACGCAAACGAACTTCAGCATGCTAAATGCAAGGCAAACCTCTTTGTTCGATCTCAATATTTAAACAGCAGAATCCTATCATTGATTCGTACAAAAATCGTTCTATAATGTGATTTGTTCAACTCACACCTACGATGGCCAACATTAATCATCTAACTGATTACATTGCACACAATGCATCTTCTGGTAAACAATATCAGAACTTTTGATCCTGTTTACGGTATAGCTAGAACACTCATATGCGTTCCATCATTAAATCTGCCAAAATTTTGATATCCAATTAAGCACGTCGCTCGAAATGCCAAATAACATGAATCAAGTGTGCATGTGAAATCTTCACACAAAACTATTCGTTGCGCGCCAAACGAATTTTTCAACAATCTAGTATTCTTTTCTTCGACGACCAAACACTTATGCAACTCGTTGCGCGCCAAACATCAATCGTAATTCTAGCAATCATTGGCGACTTTTTCAGTGGAAAATTCCATTGTCCATACAAAATAACTTTATTGGTTTTTCCCACTTTTCCGGTAAGTTTTCTCAATTTTTTTGATGTACGAACCCGGTGGGGGTAAAAACTGACCAAACAAAAAAAATCATCTCAATCCGTCCATCCGTTCTTACGTGATGCGATTTCAAAGAATGATCTCTGCATTTTTATATATATATAGATTATATTATATTATATTATATTATATTATATTATATTATATTATATTATATTATATTATATTATATTATATTATATTATATTATATTATATTATATTATATTATATTATATTATATTATATTATATTATAGTATATTATATTATATTTTATTATATTATATTATACTATATTATATTATTTTATATTATGTTATATCGCAGAGATCAGATATCCAACAGACATACATACATGCAAAGTCGTGTGCAACGGTGATTTTTAACGGATTTTCACATGTATGCTTTTCACAGTTGTTTTAAGAGGTTGTACTAGCTTGGATGTCTGTTCTCTGTAGTTATATTATATTATATTATGTTATATTGAATTATATTATGTTATATTGTATTGTATTATATTAAATTGTATTACATTGTATTATGTGATATTAGATGATATTATGTTGTATTGTATTTTATTATATTATATTATATTATATTTATCTATATTAATGTGGAACACAGTTTTGTTTTCTATATACGGGTGCAAACTAGAAACTCAAGAAAAATACACGTAGAAATGTGGTCAGGTTTTGAACAATTACAGCTCAGTCAATTTTGTATCAATTATTAATATTATGTCACCATTTGATTGGAAATATTTCAACGTATTGATTGTACATAGCCATGTATTTTTAATTGTATATCATTGAAATGTTGATGAATAGCTAGCAGTGTCCTATTTTGTCTGCAAAAAATCGCCGGCATACCGGATTTCCCTGCCATAGTCGACGGTTTTGAAGGAGTAAGCGATATATCAAAGGGAAAGCATCTCTCTGATTGGTCAATCGAATCAAAAGCGAAGCTGTTGGAAGCACGCGAATCTATAAATAGAAGCAAAATTATAGCTAACGTTTCAGTCCTACGCGTAGTATGCTAGATGTAGGTTGTTGCTAGACAGCAAGACAAAAAGTGCCATAAAACGATTTGAAACTTTAACTGGTATGCTGGTGCCATGCAAGATCGGATGAAATTCCATGTTATGTCGTTTCGCCTGAGAAAATGAAAACTACCCCAGGGTAAATTTTGAGTGCATAAGATTAATTTCTAATTTATATGAGATGAACTCGATTGATGATGAGATAAAGATTATCGCTTCAACCAAAATCGCAGAAGGATAGTAATGGTAGAGAAACGCTATAAAAATAACTGCTTGCGTACAAAACTTGAACACACGAAGAGAAGCTTAAATATCGATATCCGTATCGCAAGCATGTACGGATATCCGGAAATAGAGATCATGTCGTCAAAAACTGCTGCTGTTACTGTTTTTAAACTAAGAATTATATTAGCGAGATTTGACTACTAGTAAAGACGGTTGTTTTTTTTTTCTTTTGAACATTACATCCATCTCCGGCCCCGGGGTGAGTGCCCCCTTCAGCAACCCCAGGACACTCAGCTTGCTAATCTCTGCTTGCCGTAGCGATGAGCAAAGTAGTCGAATGCTGCTTCTAGAATTGAATTGAAAGACCAGTTATTGGAGGCACCTTCAATATCTAGGACAATTCCTAAGCAAGATTGCTTTTGTGAGAACACGTTTTCAATGTTGTACACAACATCATGTAACAGTGGACATACCACGCTGAAATGCAACTAAGACTGCTAGGCTTGAAACTCTTTACTGCCTCATAAGTATCGCGACCGTCTTTGAAAAAAAAATTGGACATTTATTTCCTGTCAAGATCTTGGAATATATTCTGTCGCAGGATCAAAAGTAAGAATTTTCTTCAGAACATGTTCGAAATGTTCATACCCTCTCTTCAGTAACACTAGAAAAACTTCATCTTTTCCGGGCGATTCGCACGGGGCAAAACTCTCAACTGTCCATTTGACCGATTCAATTGTCACTATTCTTCGAGAAAGTGACCAAAAATCGTAGTTACTCGAGTGACAATTGTAGTGACAATGGCTACCAAGCCTAGTGAGTTAAATAGGTTTTCAAAGTTAAGAATGAAAATTGTGGGAGTATCTAAAAATATTGAATTTATGAAAAAATGCAAATGCTTTGGAATCATTACAACATGCTGCAGAATAAAGGCTGGGAAATCTATTTCTAAGAAAATTCTGCGTAAAAATCAGAATGAAATTCTAAGGGAAAGTTTAAAAAAGTTATATAGCATCCAAAGCGTTCAAACTTTAGTATTTTATAACCTTCACTTAAAACTAACAAAACAATACCCTCAATGTTTTTGAAATTCTTTAAGCAAAGTAAAATTCGCTGAGCATTGTGAATCTGAACGCAAACGAATTTTCCTTCACAGGAAACTCGAAAATTTACTTTCCTAAAACCTTATAGTCCAATATTCAAGACCTTCGGTACAGTTTCCAGAAGACTTCCTTGTCAATCGCTCTTCCCAAAATTTCACAAACGAACAAACAAATCTTCTTGATCTGAGGTTAAATTCTGCTATTTATTCCAAAGTTAATCTTGAACAAGTTATTATAGACATTGAAACAGTAACCTGTCTTTTTCGAAAATAAATGTCACCTACTTTAGCTGAAGTCATTGAAAATAGGGAAATTATTTCTTCAGTAGGAACCCCTACCCAAAAATTCTCCAAATGGCTAGTGCAAGAATTCAAAAATATGCCGAACAAATATTTTAAAAGATCAGTTCCTAATACGCTACTCAACTTCAGAACTCAGTTACTTTTGAAGGTGACGAAATAATGGTATTTTTCGATTCCCAAAGGAAGTGAAGGATTCTATTAACCTGTTGAGAGATTGGTTACTTCAACAAAAAGTAGTAGTTTGTGGAAAAGCAAAGTAAGGTCTTATCACAAACGAATTTCCAGACATGACAGTCACGATCTTTTTTTGGTGCACATCTACGGTCCTCCATGAAACTGGCAACAATGGTGATAAACTGGTTGCACTGTTTAGTTGCCATCATCGCTTTTATAACACAAATGTCAAACCGTGAGAACCTTTCGATTCGTTAGCTCATTTGTGTATATTGAGATTTTATGGTACACTTAATTTTTTGTTTGTTTTGATGTAATCAGCTAACACCATGATCTCTCAAGTATTTATATTAATAGCGAGAGGACAGTTTACAGCAGATATGAATTATAGCAGTTAAGGTGACCGTGGACAGAAGCCAAGGAAAATAAATGTAAAAGTTTTGGTGAAACAATACTTTTTCATATAGTGATAGTATTTGTGAGTAGAGAGGAATGAAATAATAATATTTGTGTGCTGAAAGGAATACAGTTGCAAGAACAAAATGTAAACATTGAAACTATTCAAATCACCTAGCAGAACAGAGTGGACTTATCTCATCTTCATGCTCATTCTGGAGGTAACAAATTGCAATCATGAGAATATAATGATTGTGCCAAAGAAGATCAGGAATCAGAACAAATTGGCTCAAATGGCACGTTCCCCTTGATATTTGGAGATTTGTGCCTTGCCATCAATTTGTTTTTAGCATCATTTTCCCGATATATAAGAGGGAAGGATTGAAAGGAAATGGTAAGGGTTGGACTAGGAGGATGGGAAAAATTGACGACACAAAAACACATAAAAGCAGAAGTAAATTCTGCACCCCTAAGGGATGCTGAACAATCTGCTGAGGATCACATTTAGTGGAAGCAGAAGAAAATTCTGAACCTCTACGAGGTCCCGAACAGTCTGCTGTTAATAAAACCTCCAACCCCCGAGAGGATTTAGAGATCTTACAAAAGCGACACCATTCTCGGAAGAATGCAGAACGACTCGCAGTATGTACGAGCAGAAGTAAATTCGGTACCCCCCAAAGGATGCCAAACAATCTGCTAAACCCTATTTAAGGTGAATACAGAAGGGATTCATTCACTCCAGGAAGAACGATGAACCCTTCTGACTATAGCTCATTACCACATTGGGTGAGAAACGAGAGAATATCCTTCAATTTTAGCTCCGCATACACAGACTCAACCATGTATGGAGAACCAAAAACCCGGATACGTAGCTGCGTCAATGCGGGACAGTTACATATCAGATGATATGAAGTACCATAATCGCATTCACACAAATCACACGAATAATACTCAGCACGTTGAATAGTAGCCATGTGATAATTGAGTTTGCAATGTCCAGTCAGAGCTCTGACCAGAATACTGCAATGATACTTGGAGGAATGCAGTAGACACTCTGACACTTTCAGATCCAAATCTGGTAGAAATGCTTTTGTCTGAGCGCAAGTTTGCAAGCTGCGCCAGTAGCTGGCATGTTTGGATGCAGCCCAAGAACGAATCTTGTGCTTTATCCAACTAGTTGAAAGTGGTAAAGCTGGTTCAGGACCAACGAAATCATTCGTTGCACCAGCTCTAGCCAACTCATCAGCCCATTCATTTCCAGTAACACCAGAATGGCCGGGTACCCATAAGAAGTAAACAGCATTTGAAATGCTGAGGCCTTCAATTTGAGTTCGACATGCGATCACTAGATTCGACCGAGAGTCATTCGAACTGAGTGCTTTTAAGGCTGCCTGACTGTCGGAACAAAAATAAATACGTTTACCACAGATCCTCTGCTGAAGTGCCGATTGTACTCCACACAGAATTGCGTAGATTTCTGCTTGGAACACAGTACAGTATCTACCAAGTGAATGAGACTGCTCCAGCCTCATTTCACGACAGTAGACACCAGCACCAGCACGACCATTCAACAGAGAACCGTCCGTATAACAAACTATGTGTTCATCAAGTTGTCGTTCCAGACAACCAGACAACCATTCCTGACGAAGAGGATAGCTCACATTGAATGTTTTGAAAGGAAAACTGCATGTGAGAGTTAGATCACTAGGAGCGAGTAAATACTCATCCCACGTAACCATTTGAGACCACAAGCGAGTGTGGCTGGTAGCATAATCTAATGGGTTACTGTTCCAAAGCCCTGTAACCCTAAGACGGTATGCACAAGATAATGCTTCTTGTTTTAGGAACACATGTAGTGGTTTAATACACAGTAGCGCCTCTAGAGCAGCATTAGGAGTTGTCGTGAATGCTCCTGTCATCGCCATTAGGACCATCCTTAGGAGATGATTTAGCTTTGACTGAACTGTCGCGACTTCTACTTTCTGCCACCATACAAGACATCCATATGCTAAAATTGGTCTAACAATAGTTGTGTAGATCCAATCAATGTATCTGGGTTTGAGTCCCCATGATTTTCCAAAAGCTCGTCTGCATTGGCCGAAAGCCATGCAAGCTCTTTCAATCCTGAAGTCAATGTGAGCAGACCAATTCAGTTTTGAATCAAGAATAACCCCGACGTATTTAACTTGATCGACCACAGTGACCTCTGAACCAAAGAACTGTAACGGACGAGCTCCTGTAATTATCCTACGATGAGTGAAAAGCACCATTGATGTTTTGCCCGGATTTACAGATAATCCAACCTGACAACACCATTGTTCAACAGATCGCAGGGCTTGCTGCATTAAATCAAAAATAGTGTTAATGCTTATACCGGTCATCAATATATGATAATCGTCGGCAAAACCATAAGTCGGAAATCCAAGGTTATTAGGTTTCCTTAACAAACCATCAGCGACTAGGTTCCATAAAAGTGGGGATAGTACACCACCTTGAGGACACCCACAGACACTCAGCTTTCTAATCTCTGCTTGCCGAAGCGATGAACAAAGAAGTCGATTGCTAAGCATTGCGTGTATCCAGTAAGGAAAAAACCCAAGATATTCCGTTCACGACTGCAATGTTTAACCTCCTGCAGCCATTCAGCCATCGGCACGGAAATACACCTTGACTTAGGAGTTCCTATTTTTGTGGCCTTTTACGACATGGAACAGGAAACCAGTGGATCAATTCTTGGTAAAAAATAATTCCGCCGGATGCCACACGGCTTACCTGTTTGGTGGACTTATACCACCGGTACAGGTGGACCGTAGCGTTATTCTTAGCCAGTTGGGAAACCGCTACCGACACTACACGGCTATCTAGGCTGCTCAGAGAGGGAAGTTGACATTGATGGTCAACTTCCATGGATGGCCGAGCAGCCGAGATAGTTTACTATTTGCCTTCGTTTGGTTCTTGGCATTTTTCTTACATTACAAAGTAAAAAGGAAGCTGATACATTGATGGATTAAGTATAGTAACACCACACGAAATCAGAACAAACTCTGTGGCAATGGCTTTTTGCATTAATTTTAATTTTTGAATATGAAGCTCACATATTCAAAAAATACAAACCAACAAATTCTACATTTCCCATTTTGTCGACAACATCATTGTTTTCGGATAGGGAAGCAACCTCACCCAGAGAACAGTAAAGTGGCACTTGACGAGAGGGCTTGATGATAAATCGGCTATTTGCTCTGAAAAAAATTATCATGCAAATTTGAAGATATTATTTCATATATTGACCGAAATATTTTAGAACTATTGATACCAAATTATTGGATTCTACGCAACATATTTACCCCTACGCGTAGAAAAAAATGTTTCATGGTTTGTTTACATCAAGACCAGGACAAAATAGCGGAAGGTGGAGTGGGAGGGTAGGCGGTTTCTTGGTTGCCATTTGTGGCTCGCTTCCATGGTCACCTTAAATGGGAGTTACAATGTACACCAGGGGTTCCCAAACTATTTTGGGTCATGGACCCCTTTACTAAAATTAATTTAGGTCTCAGACCCCCATCAACAAATTGCTTTGAAAATTCAATTTCTTGCTTTCATGTAAAATACTTACCAATTTCTGCGGATAGTCAAATAAACACAGCATTTTTAGCGTAAATATTTCAAATAACAACTTATATCAAACAATAGGGGGTCGATTTTTAGACCTCGTAGACCCCCATAGTCAGTTTATGTTTACGTCGACCCCCGTAAAAAGGATATCGACCCCAACCACTTTGGGAATCCCTGATGTACACTTTTCGCGTTGGAAGTAAAGGTAGCTCGAAAAGTTCGGAATTCCAAGTGCTAATACATGTTAGAAAATCAAAATCTACGATTGACGAGTATATGGAAGAAATGAGCATGATGACCTGGCTTTGGATGCCCATTTTTCGTGCTTTTTCGTTTTTTTCGTTTTGCGATTCGTTGATGATACATTTTGCATCATCATACGTACGGTTGATGATACATTTTGCATCATCAAACGTAAAGATTTAACCCACTTCTTAGAAACAATTATTAATTTACATAAAAACAATAAATTCACCTGCGAGAGAGAGAAAAACAATAGTTTACCTTTCTCAGATGTTCTTATTGTACGGGGGGGCAGAAACTTTATCTTTCGAAGTATATAGGAAGCCAAGCAGTACAGAGCTAGTAATACCAAATACTTCTAACCATTCCCACCTACACAAAATGGCAGCATTTCACCATATGTTTCATATAATGCTAACCTTGCCCCTTAGAGAAGATGCGGTAGAAAAACAGAAAAATTTCATTTCCATAATTGGAAAGCTCAATGGAAATCCGGAGCGCTCAATCCAAACAATACTCGATAAAAAAAATCACTTACAACTCTGATTCGCTTATCAGGAAATTTGGAAACAATATCGGTGGACTTCAATTCAAACATGGCACATTCACTTAAATTGAAATTAAAACCCTTTGGCTTAGATGTAGTATTCAGTAGTACTAATGACCAATTGAGAACTTTACTAGGATCTACTACAGATCCTACTGAAAAATTGAAAACATCTGGGGTACACAAAATTTCTTGTTCTCATTGTGATAAAATATACATTGGTACAGCAAAGCGAACTTTAGATACCCGGTTCAAGGAACACATATCAGAAAAAGGGAAATCATCCAAGGAATTGGAAAAGGGATTACCATACCACTTCAAGTCAAAAGTAGCAGAGCATGCCTTTTCCATGGTTTCACTACCAATGACATAAACTCTTTAGACCAATTTTCAACCCATGGAAATTAGATACGGCCGAAAATTTTGGAATTTAAAAAAAAATCCCATTTCTTTACTAAACCGAGACCAAGGAAATAAGTCTCCCTCACAGTTCAAAAAATTCTTGTGATTTTACATCTTATCAGATCCACATAAATGGAGCATACTATTTCACACAAATTTATATTCAAGAACATGTAAAATTGTGTGATTTGAAAATTACATTGCTTGAAAATGAAAGGAAAAAAAATCGAAAATTCCGTCTCATATAAAAGGAACAGCATTGCAGCATTCTTTCGAATAAACTTAAAACCTGATATACTGATAATGAATAGATAAAGTATTCGGAATACGTATCTGTCATGTAACGTTTATTATACATTTTCAAAGTGTTGTTGTGTATAGTGACGTGCATATAGTAGAGATAAATGGTGTTAAAACATTATTCGAGTACCCGAGAAAGTCTCAGGATTAGCTGTTTGTGATGACTCCATACATCTTGAAAATGAAGGTTAAAAAGATAGTTAAGTACATCACCTTTATCAAACAAACACTCGCCATATGAAGTTCTTAAGAACTCGACATGAAAGTCCTTCATTTTCGAAAGTATCTTATTTAATCTGCTAGCCTCGTTGAGACTAGAGATATTCGAGCAAAAGCTTTTACAACCACTTCGCTCAGACGATCGAAGAGTATTTTTGTAAGCCCTCGGAAGTGACACGAACGGCTCCGACCCATCTGGTTCCAAGCTCTCCTGCATAGTTCGCTTAGTCTAGCTAGTTTGTAGATTTAGGATTACCATATGTGACAATATCAAATTTAACATTTTAATGAAGTGCCTCATATCTTATTAGCAGTTGCGATGAAACCTCCCAAAAACGATCTTTCAATGGAAGTACTCCCGTCAGAACTTCAAGACTCATTGTATGTGTCGAATGCATGCAGCCTAAAGCAATTCGCAAAAACGATACTGAATTCGCTCCAGTTTGATAATATGATAGTTTGCAGCGAAACGAAAGCAAACGTATCAATATTCCATCACTGAAAGTATCGTTGTCTGATACAATTTTATTAGATCTTCCGGATGAGCACCCCACCAAGATCCTGTTATTGTTTGAAGAAAATTGACTCTTTGTTGACATTTTGTTATCAGATACCTAATGTGTCCTCCCCACGTGCATTTGGAATCAAACCACACCCCGAGGTATTTGAAAGTCAAAACCTGTTGGATCATTCTTTCCATCATATGAAGCTGAAGCTGCGCGGGATCATGCTTTCTTGAAAAGACGACTAGCTCTGTTTTCTCCATAGAGAATTTGATACCCTGATGAACAGCCCAAACAGACAAGTTAACTACGGTCACTCCACCATTTGCCAATTGTCTTAGTGTGCATGGGGTTACTAGACAGCTGTCAATGTCATTCACGTAAAAATTATAGAGGAGCGGACTGAGGCATGAGCCTTGCGGGAGACCCATGTAGCTAATTCTGAATGTTGTCAAATCGCCATGTGAAAAATACATGCAAAAGGTTGTGCAAATAATTATTTATAATCGCTGGAAGTCCATGTTGATGAAGCTTGTCTGAAAGAAAATCAATGGAAACTGAATCAAATGCTCCTTTAATGTCCAAAAATAGAGATGCTATTTGTTGTTTTTGAGCAATTTGGATGTCAGACGAAAGTAATGCAAGGCAATCATTCGTCCCTTTATTTATACGGAAGCCAAACTGAGTATCTGACAACAAACCGTTCGTCTCGACCCAAGTGTCGAGACATCGAAGAATAATTTTTTCGAACAATTTTCTGTTGCAGGACAATATTGCAATGGGTCTATATGAGTTGTGATTGGAAGCTGGTTTCCCCGGCATTTGAATGGCGATAACTTTCACTTGCCTCCAGTCAGGTGGGACAAGATTTTGCTCAAGAAACTTGTTGAACAATTCCAACAAATGTCTTTTTGCAAGGTCGGGCAGATTCTTCACCAAGTCGAATTTAATTCTGTCCAACCCAGGAGCGTTATTGTTACAAGACATGAGTGCTATGGAAAATTCCATCATTGAAAAGGGGCTATCAATGGAACCATTATTTGGAGAAGACTCCCTAATAACGCTATACGTAGGAACAGAATCTGGACAAACTTTCATCGCAAAATCAAATATCCATCGATTCGAGTATTCCCTTCCTTCGTCTGGCCGTATTCCAAAGAGTGCTCATTGGTGTTTCTCTTGACAAACCTTCGACAAATGTCTCCAATAGCTACATTTCTTGGCCCGAAGTATGCTCTTGAACTTGGTTTCTAAAGTCAAATTTTTTTCAAAATTCTGAGGAGTTTTGTTTGGGCTTGTTCTGCGGCCTTCGGAATCGAACAAACGAGAATGTCATATTCTTCAAGTGGGGGGAGCTTTTCCATTGAGTAAGGTAATTGAGATACTACTTTGGTATTTATTCCAGTCAATATGTTTTGTCAAATCATATGGAATCTTACCTGAATTAGCAATGCATTTGTTACTGCTAATTGAGATGATGATTGGTAAATGATCACTACCGTGTAAATAAGGAAATACTTTTCAGGTGCAATCTAGTCGAATTGAAGTGGAGCAAAGAGAGGTAAATCTAATGCACTTGGACGTGCAGGAGGTTTTGGGATCCGTGTCACGCTACCCATATTTAAGACCGTCATGCTAAAATTGTCGCAAATATTATATATTAAAGATGATCTGCTATCCTTGTAAACGGAACCCCACATAATTCTGTGCGAATTGAAATCTCCCAGAATCAATCGTGGAGCAGGGAGGGCTTCGACCATTTCATTGGGCTGTCGCTGTCCAACTTGTGCTCTTGGAGGAATATATACCGAAGCAATGCAGGAAGGAGGAATATATACCGAAGCAATTCCTTTAATGTTTATTTGACAAGCAACAACTTCTATACTAGAAGTCGAAGGAATGTTTAATCTATAAAAGGAATAACATTTCTAAATTCCTAAAAGCACTCCACCATACGAAGAGTCTCTATCGAGACGTATAATGTTGAAGTCTTTAAAATTTAAGGCTATGTTTGATGTTTCATGTTTCACACAAAGCAAATACATCACATTTTTGAGTATTCAACAAAACTTTAAATGAAGTAAGTTTTGGCATGATGCATCGACAATTCCACTGCAGGACAGTGATTGAATCATTTGCGGCGGATGATAAATTATCCATCAAATGATACAAAACCTGAGAGAACTGGCCATTGAGCTGATAACTGTTTCAAAAAAGTTCTAGCTATTGGAGGGAATGACGTTATGATGGTCTTTAGAGGTTCAGAAATATTGAATGCTGCGAAAATCCATTATACAATTACCGAAAACTTCAGTAATCCTGATGGTGGCTGTGAAACGGAGCCCTCTGGATTATTGTGTTTTCTTGTGCTAGTTTCTGGATTGGTTTGTGAATTTGACAAACCAGGAGGCACAGTTTTTGGTTTTGAATTTGGCTTTTTAGATTGAATTCGGGGATCTCTTTTTGAAGGTGTAATTTTTGGTGCCTTTTTGGTAATTTGTTGTTTGGTAATCTTCTCTTAGCAGACCCTTGAGGAGTGACAAACGAGGTTTCTTCACTGTTTCCGTCAGAGTCAGATTCTTCTGGCTCCGCTAGATTTTAAAAACCGTTTTCGGTTTCCAAAGGTGCGACATCAATGATCGTTTTAAGCATCTCTGCATATGTGCGCTTAGACCGTGCTTTTAAAGAAAGCTTCATTTTGTCTTTACGCAACTTAAATGCAGCGCATACTGAAAGATCATCATAAGGACTCTAATTCTGAAAATGATTTTGAAGCGTCTTCCCTGGTTTAGTACAAATGAGTTACACAGACTCACAAATATGAACCCATTAGATGTAATGTCACATAATATTATAAGCAAATTCCGACAAAAAATCGATGCAATCTTCAATTGAATCGATTCGCTCTCTGTATTAGTTAGTAAGTTAGTATATAAGTTCCTTTTCCCCATTACACAATACAAGTAGGTTTAGAATTTTTCCTACACAAAAATCTCAGAATTGCGGAAGCAAATGATGTCCTCATGGTAACAACCAAATCATATATATAATAGGGCTGAAAAGTCACCACTTGTGGCTGATCACCCAATTTAAATATTAATAATTTAATTTTAACTCATATTCCAATAAATAGTTATTAAAAAAATCATAAGGACTCTCCCCACAATAAACACATTTTTCAACATCTTTATCGCAAAGATTATCCTTATGAGGCCCTTGACATTCGATACATTTGGACTTATTACTACAGTAAGTAGCTGTATGTCCGAATTTTTTTACAGTTCGTGCAATTCATAACATGCGATGCGAAAAGCCGAACATGAAGACGAATTTTATCGATATAGACATGGCTAGGTAACGCAGATCCGGCAAATGTTACTCGAAACAAATCTGAGGGACGATAAGACTTAATTCCATCGACAATAGATGCTGAGAACAATTGTTTGCTCTCGAGTATCTTAACTCCCTCAAGCATGGAGTTTTTAAAACGAACAACTCCATTTTTAAGTAAATCATCGGCTTTCAGACTTGCTTCAGTGACAACACCGTCAATTTCCACCTCCTTCGATGGAATGTAAACTCTATATTCTACACCAAATAATTTACAGGTTACAATATCGTTTGCCTGTTTCAAATCGTTAACAACAACTCGAATTTTATCTCTATTAACTTTAGAGGTTTCTTCAACTTTTGAAAAATGTGATGTCAATTCCTTTGTAATTTGCATCATATTTAAGACCTTTTCTTTTTTTCAAAAATAGACTATCCATGACCCAGTGGTACCTTCTGGATAATGTTTAGCCCTTGGAGTATTTAAGATCTTACTAGTATCCGGAATCGGATTTAGATGATCTTCAATAACATCATTCATTACATTACCTGTTTTTTTTTGTAAAATAATGATATCAAAATGAAAACTTATGTGTAGTAAAAATGTCAGTTATAAGAGAAATAAGAAGTTGATTAAATTAAATCTACCTTGTTGCTGTTGTCTCTGTTCATCCAACGATTTCCAATTGGCAGGCTTTTGGTATCGTTTTCTGCTATCTCAGTTGCTCTGCCGTCGTTGTATTCACCACTGAGCTTGGTGTGCTGCCTGTACCTGACCACAGGTACAGTGCTGTTGCTCTTGGTGGCGATCAAATGTGATCCTTGCAGTGCAGCAAAAAGCAAAGCCTTGGTATTACATTCCTGTAGTGGAATTTGACCTTCTGTTCCAACAGACTTCGCAGCCGATTCGGAGTGTACAGAACCATGGCTAGGTAACTACGATTCTACTGATACTACGAATCCTTCCAGGTCGGGGCTCCAACATACGACAACTGAACGGAATATTGCCTTGGCTATTAGCACCAGCAGTTTTAACTACCTGCAGCCATTAACTCACGAGCAGTATAATCGAAACACAACCTCTTCGCTTGAATGGTTTTACTGAGTGAATATAATATTTCTTTTTACCTTTTTTTATATATATAAAAAATAGGTATAGAATTCGCTCAAACTTTAGAAAATTTTTCCGAGGCCGAGGGCCGAATGACATATACCAATCGATTCAGCTCGACGAACTGAGCAAATGTCCGTGTGTGAGTATGTGTGTTGTCAACTAAGAGGTCGAGATCTCAGAGATGGCTGGACCGATTTTGATCAAACTAGTCGCAAATGGAAGGTCTCCCTATCACCCAGAACGCTATTGAATGGTTTTGAGATCGGATGTTTACTTTTTGAGTTATATGAAGTTTTATGTCAAAATCTATCTGTATCTGTCACAATTGACCTTGAAAACAGAATGTGTTTTCAGACTTAGATTCCGCACGGTAGTACCTATCCAACAAGCCAAAGATTGTTAAAATCCGTCCATTTTTAACGGAGATATCGAAATTTTTGTGTAAACGACTTTTCCCTTATTCCAGCAGTAGAAGTTTTGAGCGCTGTATGACAAAGAAATGCTTGGGAGCAACGGAAAACACGATTTTTTACACTGTGACATACAATTGTTTCTAAGTACCAAAAAGACTGTGTACAGCATCCTTTTTCATGACAATTTGCCTTGGACCGATTTTAGCACGGTTCGGTTTTGGCAACATAATCGTTCTAATATGCCATATGTAAACCAGATGATATCAGCATTTTCGAGTTGAAAGCAATTCCATAATTATATTGATTTAAACTACTTACAGCAATAAAAGCTGGAAGAACATAACTTCCATATACCATAGGACTCAGTTCGTCGAGATCAGCAAAGGCGTGTGTGACAAATAATTTCACTCAATATTTCTCGGAGATGGCTAAATCGTTTTCTACAAACTCAGAACTACATATGAAAAGTAGTATACTCCCAAAAAAGGTTCCTGAATTACGTTTGGATCCGACTTCTGATTGCGGAACCACAGGATGATATATGAAACGAAATTAAAATAATGCAATTCATTTTTTTCGTAGATGGTTGAACCGATCTAAGATTCAAATGCAATCTAAGAATCATCTATGATTAAAATGAGAGGTCTTAAAATTCTATAAAATTTAGTCAGATCCGATTTCTGGTTTAGGAGATACAGAGTGATTAGTATAAAAATGTCCATTTCACATAAATTAATCAGGTTTATCGGGTTTGCTGATTTGGATAGTCGATTACGAAATAAAATTATTTCAGTTTAAGCGGTATTCAGTTTTCAATTCGGAAGGTACCCAAAAATTTTAATTCGCACTACAATTTCCTAAAGATACACACTCCTCAGGTGAATTTAACTGATTTCGGCTACACCGATTTTAGAACTCCGGTTCCAGTATCGAATCGTTTATCAAAGCTTAATCATTTTATCTAAAAAGGCCAAATCGAACTTCAAAAACAAAAATTTAAATTAAACGACTTAAGGTCTCATATAAAATTTGTGAATTTAATCCGATTCTGGAATTACAAGATGATGAGTTTTTAAAATTCATACCGATATAGAAAATGTAAATTGTTTGGCGTATTAATTTATGGCCATTCGAATCATTTTGGGTTATGCTAGATCCTGAATACCGGCTCTGGAAGTACCATAAATAATGACGAAAAACTCTAAAGTGGAACTTACTTCGACATCTCATGGAATGTTCAAACGATCGTCACACGTTAAGATTTGCAGTTTCGAAATTACAGGGTAAAGAGTGATTAAAATCTCAATTGGCGTTTAAAACGACGATAATTGAAATAATGTCATGAGAACTAAAACACCTAAGAATATCCATGCAAAAAAAAGGTCTCACTGCTAGGTGGATTAATCACGTTTTTATAACTATAATTATAATTATAATAATAGTAATAATAGTAATAATAATAATAATAATAATAATAATAATAATAATAATAATAATAATAATAATAATAATAATAATAATAATAATAATAATAATAATAATAATAATAATAATAATAATAATAATAATAATAATAATAATAATAATAATAATAATAATAATAATAATAATAATAATAATAATAATAATAATAATAATAATAATAATAATATTAATAATAATAATAATAATAATAAAAATAATAATAATAATAATAATAATATATAATACAATGTAATATAATTCAATTCAATATATAACAAATAATGCAACAAACAACAGAACCACATGTTGCAATATACTATGATAAATATTGAACTTTAGCATGGGCTTCAACCCACAAGTCATTTCGCACCCTCTCATTCTGCTACTAACGCAGAATGCGATAGCACCCAGTCGACGCCGTTCTATTGACCGAATGTCATCATAGACGCATGGGAAAGAGATAGGAACTTGTGAGGACTTGGTTATCTCACCATTTGACGACCTACTTTGTGCAGGTTTGTATTGCTCACAAAGTCCATCATATGAGAGACTCCCGGATTGATATTTGTAATACAATAATACAATAGACATATTTCCTGTCTATGCTGAGTAATTCCAGAAATGCTTAGTAGATCATCAGAATGAAACTTTGCACATGGCTTTAGTATGGAAAACCATAAGTTTTGTACCTATAGGTCAATCCGACTCACGACTGATTTTTTAGAAGGGTGGATGTATTTTTGCATATCACGAAAATTGCCTTTTTGAAATCGTTGTTACTCGGAAACCGTTAATTGTACAAAAATGGCGTTCAGGAAGAAGTTGTAGGGAATCGATAGGGAACTCTAAAAAAATATACACTGAAAATTATTTAAAATAAAAATTATCAAAAAAACAATTAGAACCATGATTTTTTTTATTTACCTTTTTCGGATTATTTTGTAATTTATTGAGAAAAAAAATCAAAAAATTTTTTCAGTGGACAATTTTCAGAGGGCCCAATCGATTCCCTACAACTACTTCCTGAACGCCATTTTTGTACAATTAACTGTTTCCGAGTTACAACGATTTGAAAAAGGTAATTTTTGTGATATGCAAAAATACATACATACAATACATACAAAATCAGTCGTGAGTCGGATTGACCTCTCCATCGGTTCAAAACTTATGGTTTGCCATACTGAAGCCATGTGCAAAGTTTCATCCAAATCGGAGAAGATCGATTCTGATTTTGTCACTTTTTCGTCTACTCATTCCTGGAATTGCTCTGCTACCAATAGTCAGACCAACTGTGACAGCACCAATATACATCGAGATTTGCAAGTATGCATGCTCGAAGCGTTTCACGTGGATTAGTCATACCTCTCTTGTTGAAGGTAACAAAGATTGGGTTTAATAACTTTTCAACACAGAAGTTTCCTGTTCGGATATATGGTTCTTGAACCAAAGCTAAAGAAGCTTTCTCTTCTTGTAGAAGTCTGGATAGATTCATAGTTGCTGTACGTTTATACTGGAGATTGATTTGTGCTACTCTATGATCAATTAAAGTAATGTACACTCCATCTTCAGCACTTATCATAAAGACTTACCAAATAGACAATTTCATCTGTTGGGTAGACAAATCCTAAAACCATATTTGGAACACATTTGCAGTCGGAAGATTTCTACCACGGCCACCCTAGCGACTTTGTTTTTATATTGATATTGCCCACTAGAGGTCCTCTTCGAGTGACATTTTCCATGGGCGACCCAATAAGTTCTCGTTTTCTTCATTTTCTCTCGCTCCGGTATCTCGCAGGATAACGTGTGAAGCGGCGAAAGTTAAAGAGAATAACTTTCCCGAAAAATAAAATATGGCCGCCAGTGATTTACGGTTCGTAATAAACCCACTTTTACAGTCGACAACCATCTCTGGTGCTCACGTGCACTGATTTTCCACCACACCGAAACACTCACTGAGCGCGCGGGAAAAGTTTTTGTTTTCTCTAAACTCTAGACACTCTTTCTCCCTTTCCATCGCTATTAACAGGACGCTTGGATCGCACGAACACTATCGAAACTGTTTCTTGTGAGATATCGTATCGACCAGGACGATAGGGGAGTGTTGTGCTTGTAATATTGAATGCATTGTGTAGGTATGCTCGAGGGTGAGGCATTTTGTATGCATCTGGGAGAGCGTTGGAAAATAAATTATGCATTTGCTCTTAATATGAACGGGTTCGCTTCGAAAACGTCCTGCCAAAGAGTATGTGCAGTCTATATGATTTGGGTGGGTTGTTTCCACAGGAAAGATACTAGCTTCACTGGTAGTGGGAGGCAGGAGAGATAGCACTGTATACAACTCAGACTGACAGTCCTACGATTTTTCGAGGTTACTATTAGTCACATATTATACTTTCAGTAGGTGTGTTTCACGTGCAGTAACAAGCTGGCTCAGTTCGTGAAATACTTTAAATAGTACATATGTAAGCATTTCGGTTGCCTCAGCAGTAAGTACAAATGTATACCATTTAATTTAAAACGTAATCTGCAAACATTTGGTACGTTAATATCAATGAGCGGCTGTAATTTCGGTACTTGTGGTCTAGCGTAATAAATTTTACATTTTCATTCAAACACCTATACTTTGGTAGGAAAAGTGAGAGCAGAAAAAAATCTCGCAAACGTGTATATTTTGTTTTCCAGTGCAGGGTATCTATGAGTTACAGTGAGTGTAGCTAATCGCACCTCAATCGGTTCACTCGCAGGAGAACTTTTCTCAGTTGTACGCTGGACGGAGCTGTTTCATAACCTTTTCCCGAGTCAAGTCGTTGTGAAGTAACTATCCTAATCATCCCTTCTGACCTCAAAAATCACAAAAAAGGAAAATGTTTTTGCCACCCTGACCTGAGTGACAGAAGCGGATCATTTAAAGGACTTTTTCGATGCATGTAGTAGAAAAATGTGACAGTTTTTTTTAACAAAGTGTTGACCAACAGCGGCGGCTATAGTTCTTGAGTATCCAGTGATGTGAAAATTTCAATTTAAATTCGAGAAAGTAGATACGAGGCGAAAATATTTGTGTTCTAGCATATCGATTTTCTCTCGAATGTTATCCGTGTCCGCACCGAAATTCTGAAAACGGAAAAAATGTCAGTGCCGAGAAATCATTACATTTTTCGTATTGAAAAATTATTTGTTCAGTGAGTAAATAGAAAAAAAAACTGCTTCGTACTACGGCAACTACTAGGTGAGAAAACGTTCCTCTTCTAAGTGATCCGTTGCTGCTGGACAGCCCTATGTAATTAGATTATTATAGTTTTTCTTTCCTCTAGGAAGAAACGTCGAATTTTGTTCAATGAAAACCGTTTCACTAGTCGCTCTTGAAGGATTAGGTATATGGGAGTAACTCCCTCTCCCGTTTGTAGATTCAACTCATCATCCTTGGATTTTCGTTCCGTTGTTGGCTTTTCGTGAGCCATAAGAAAACTCACCTCACGGGTTACTCATTTATTGATACACATGCAAATTTAGTGGAAAGGTTTTCTTATTTGGTTATCCTTCTCTGATAGTATGTATAAATGAAACCGTGTTTCACATCTGTGATATCAGAAACATTTCTAGTCGCACACATTTTCCACCCTAATAACCTAAAGCGCTGAATATTTTCGCTCATTTGCTACTATCAATCGTAATGGAGGCGAGCCATTAACGTACAACCATTTCCTCGCCGTTTTTCCTCGTCATCAAACGAAGCGAATCATTAGTGGAATATTTGTATGTTTTGCTTGTTTGGTCTCTGTTCGGTTGCCGTCGTTTCCCCCCATTTACAGCCTGAATGAAAAAAAGAAACGAAAAAGTGGGCGAAAATGGTTGTCTACGGACAGTAGGAAAAATAATCTCACATCAGTTTGAGACGTAGCAGCCAAAGTCCGTGCAACGGGAACGCATAACTCCGAGAGCACACGACGACCAAAACTTATTTAAATTATTGGGGGAAATTATTCGCCCGTGTTCTTGTATTTCGATTTTTCCGGCAAGAGTTTGAATTCACTGATGCGGAACTATGTTTGTGTGCGTGTGGAAGGTAGTAAACTGGAAGTGAAATGGATTAAGGCGATTTTTCAATTCAAATTTTGCTAAGTGAATTTATAAGATCATTGCATTTAAGCATTTAAAACAATCATGTTTTGTCCAGCGTCGTCTATAGTTGTATTAGAAATGCGGCTTTGAAATGAAGAAACTCAGATACAAATTCGCAGCTAAAAATAACGAAAACTCTAATGTGTTTGGTTGGCGGTTCAATGCATAGGACGCTGGTCTTACAAGCCAATTGTCGTATGTTCGAGCCCCGACCTGGAAGGATTCTTAGTGTAAGTAGGATCCATAGTACTAGCCATGCAATGATTCTGTACACTAAGAATCGGCTGCGAAGTCTGTTGAAACAGAAAGGCCAAATTCCACCAAAGGAATGTAATGCCAAGACTTTGCTTTTTTCTAATGTGGAATTGATAAAAAATAAGGCCATTCTTTCAAAATAAAACAGGGTACGGGGATTGAAATAAGAGTTTACATCAATTTTTCATAGCAAAGAAGGTTTTAAAATAATAGTTTACATTAAAGTCAGTACCGACATGGATTGCAAAATTACTTATACAGGGTGATTTTTTAAGAGCTTGAGAACTTTTTTAAACAATAAAACGCATAAAATTTGCAAAATCTCATCGGTTCTTTATTTTAAACGTTAGATTGGTACATGACATTTACTTTTTGAAGATAATTTCATTTAAATGTTGACCGCGGCTGCGTCTTAGGTGGTCCATTCGGAAAATCCGCTTTTTTATCGACAAATTTTGTTCAGCGATGAGGCTCATTTCTGGTTGAATGGCTACGTAAATAAGCAAAATTGCCGCATTTGGAGTGAAGAGCAACCAGAAGCCGTTCAAGAACTGCCCATGCATCCCGAAAAATGCACTGTTTGGTGTGGTTTGTACGCTGGTGGAATCATTGGACCGTATTTTTTCAAAGATGCTGTTGGACGCAACGTTACAGTGAATGGCGATCGCTATCGTTCGATGCTAACAAACTTTTTGTTGCCAAAAATGGAAGAACTGAACTTGGTTGACATGTGGTTTCAACAAGATGGCGCTACATGCCACACAGCTCGCGATTCTATGGCCATTTTGAGGGAAAACTTCGGAGAACAATTCATCTCAAGAAATGGACCGGTAAGTTGGCCACCAAGATCATGCGATTTGACGCCTTTAGACTATTTTTTGTGGGGCTACGTCAAGTCTAAAGTCTACAGAAATAAGCCAGTAACTATTCCAGCTTTGGAAGACAACATTTCCGAAGAAATTCGGGCTATTCCGGCCGAAATGCTCGAAAAAGTTGCCCAAAATTGGACTTTCCGAATGGACCACCTAAGACGCAGCCGCGGTCAACATTTAAATGAAATTATCTTCAAAAAGTAAATGTCATGTACCAATCTAACGTTTAAAATAAAGAACCGATGAGATTTTGCAAATTTTATGCGTTTCATTGTTTAAAAAAGTTCTCAAGCTCTTAAAAAATCACCCTGTATTTAAAGATGTAGGCTTCAAATGCCCTAAAAAAACACACACCTCCTCCACACTTCCCGCACGATGGAAAAAACATAAACCTTGATGTATGGATCTCATGGTTAAATGAATTAATTCATGTAAAAAAAAAATTTAATTTACTGTTTCTACCAAAAGTTAATCAAACACAACATATGAATTTTACACAAATTTTCAAAATACCACGTTTTTTATTCCAAGAAGACGGTCCAAATCAGGTACTACATTCCGATGCGTAAATTAACCAAGCATTTCATAGAAACTATTCAACCAATCACCATTCAATAACTGTATGACAATTTGCTTTACACCGCGTTCACGACGGTCGATAACGGCAAACGAGTTAACCAAATGAAAAAAACTGACCGCCGCCTGTACGAAAACATGCCATCCTTAATGACTTTGAACGGGGTCGTTTTCTGTGCTAGGTATAAAACTAATAGCGTTATCTGCGTTTAATGTTGGGAGGACATGAAATCACCAATGGTTTGTAGATGTCGAAAAGTGCGAAATTGTAAACTAGATGAACATGTAGAAGTATTTTTTTCTGTTTTATTAAACATAAACAGAAAATTTTTTTTAATCCACCTAGTGGTGTAATGATATATATTTAATACTGTGGTATTCTATTGAAAATGTTTCTCTTCGATTTTTGAAAGAAAATAAGGGATTTTTTGTGCATTAACTAGTATAATAATAATGAAAAAGTGCTTTGCTCGCGTAGGTCATCCTTAAGAAAACGAAGTGGGCTCACTATCATATATACTTCCAGCACCGAAATCCGAGAACCGGTATAATCGAAATCGTTTCGTGCGGTCACCAACTAACATGACGTACAAACTTTACTAGTTTTTTTTTTATTTCAAAGTTTTTATACGATTTTGCCATCGTACTCTAAACGACGGTTTAAATTTGAATAAAAAAAATAAATATATGCTGTAATTTTTGGTAGGACCATAAGATTGGGAATATCGGGATGGCCGAAATCAGTTTGTTTAATTGCCTACTGATAATGGCTACCGATTGGTGTAGTTTAGAAAAAGTTTTGCGTGTTTTTTGTCACCGGTTTATGTGACGGAGTACAATTTTTAACACACTTTACCCTATAACTCCGGAACGGGAAGTCGGATCCGGATGAAATTCAGGAACTTCGTATGAGACCGTGAGACCTTTCATTTGAATCTAAGTTTCTGGAAATCGGTCAAACCGTCGCTGAGCAAAGTGAGTGAGATCCATTTTGGAATATATGGCATTTTAAAAGTCTCATGATAACACTATTTTTTGCTAGTTTTTAACTTAGTTTGTCGGTTATATCACTTAATCGATTATATTTTCGGAATCGGAAGTTTTTACCATAAGCCTTTTGAATTTGAGTAACAGCCCAACAGTAGTTTTCATACAAGTCAAAGATTGTCGATATTTCTAGAGGCTTCTAATTCAAATTTCACTAATGCTCCGTTCATTATTTTTTGTTAGAAGAATAGACAGACTTAGAAAAAAATCCTGAATCATGTTAAATGGCACAGCTGTTTTACATGAATTTGATATCGAAACTGATGCAGAATTTGGGCTTCACAGAACGATTTATTGAAATAGTGATAAATAGCAAATCTAGTTCGATATTGAAGTCATTGTTGTTTGAAACTACAAAAAAAGATAATAAATGACGTAACTATCAGACCGATCGGACGTAAATTCGCGTTTCTTCAATCGTGTATTGAATTGATTTATTCCGTTATCAAGGTCATTCCATATTCAACTGTGTCTGCATTAGTGCGGTCGAGTGATAATTCGAATTAATCCGTTCTCAAGGCAGACTATATATATAGTGCTTTTTCCTCAAGGAGGTTTTTTGCACTCTACTGGAAGGAATATTTACCGATGTTGTTTAATACCACTTTATTTGCACACCGATTTTGACCGCACGGACACAAGTTCGTGACATGACAAGCGGTATAAAATTGCCTGGCCCTCCCCCCAGATGATCAAATGGATGCTTCTGATGGCAATAAATCTCGCATTAGAAGCTATCCCGATGGGCTTGCACTCCCGACCGTATGCGGTTTACATCCGGACCAAAGCCAATGAAAAAAATTTAAACATCCTTAGACTATCAAAGGACCTGACCTCGCGATATAATACAGTACAAAAAATTGAAAAAGTACGCTCGGACAAGCTTAGGATCTTGTTAGCCAGTGCAAAACAGACTAATGAGATCGTTCAAATTGACTACTCAAAATGTTAAGATACTGGACTCCAAGCAATTGCGCTCAGTATCGACCACTGAGGATGGGACTAAGTCCTATATCCCATCAGACTAGTATCGGGCGACTTTCGCTGGCTCGGCTTTGCCTAATTACGTCCTCCTGGACCGAGTTCGTTTACCCGTTCGCATTTTTGTACCGCGGGTCATGAACTGCACCAATTGCAAACAATTCAATAAATGCCGGTGTATTAAGTGTGGAGGGAGTCATGCGGATAACTCCTGCAGTGGAGACATTGAAAAGTGTCTCTACTGTGAGGAGGGGCCGCATGACCTCTCGGCATGCCCCGCGTACCAACTGCGCAAAGACAAGATGAGACGTTCACTCAAGTAACATTCCAAGCATTCTTTTGCTGTGCTACGTGATACGCCTCCAGTAAATCTTTTCGCTTGTTTGTCAACTGACGAGAGCGATGCTGATGATCTTCTTGAAGGAACATCTTCGGCGGTCCCTCATAGCTTCAGAAAGAGAAGAAATAAATCCTCTAGTATGCTCCCTAGTAAGGGTTCAAACAACTGGAAGTGATGGCAAAAAACCGGAGAAAAAAGCTCCATATCTTGGAAAATTATGTTCCGTGCAAGGAAATTACTAATTACGTCCTCCTGGACCGAGTTCGTTTACCCGTTCGCATTTTTGTACCGCGGGTCATGAACTGCACCAATTGCAAACAATTCAATAAATGCCGGTGTATTAAGTGTGGAGGGAGTCATGCGGATAACTCCTGCAGTGGAGACATTGAAAAGTGTCTCTACTGTGAGGAGGGGCCGCATGACCTCTCGGCATGCCCCGCGTACCAACTGCGCAAAGACAAGATGAGACGTTCACTCAAGTAACATTCCAAGCATTCTTTTGCTGTGCTACGTGATACGCCTCCAGTAAATCTTTTCGCTTGTTTGTCAACTGACGAGAGCGATGCTGATGATCTTCTTGAAGGAACATCTTCGGCGGTCCCTCATAGCTTCAGAAAGAGAAGAAATAAATCCTCTAGTATGCTCCCTAGTAAGGGTTCAAACAACTGGAAGTGATGGCAAAAAACCGGAGAAAAAAGCTCCATATCTTGGAAAATTATGTTCCGTGCAAGAATTTCCACCACTTCCTGGGACTTCAAAACCCCCGAAAGTCCCTAAAGATCAATCAGAAAATTTACCAAACACTGGGTTTGTTAAATCCTCTGATATCGTGAACTGGATGATGACTGCCTTCAATATTTCAGAACCTCTTAAAAGTCTAATAATGGCTTTTATTCCTACAGTTAAAACATTTTTGAAGCAGTTGACTGCAAAATGGCCCCTTCTTTTAGCGATCGTATCCTTCGATGGCTAAGTCAGCCACCGAGGTCACGGATACAATCGTTGTTATTCAGTGGCATTGCAGAAATATCACCCCTTCATACTATTAGTAAGCAATCTAAAATGTGAGGCATTTGCATTGTGCGAAACTTGGCTATCTTCTGAAATACCCTTAAACTTCCACGATTTTAACATTATTCGCCTGGATCGAGATGATCGCTATGGAGGAGTACTCTTGAGGATCAAAAAGTGCTATCATTTCTATAGAATTAACCTCTCATCGATACCAGGTATTGAAGTTGTCGCATGTCATGTTACAATCAAAGGCAAGGATCTTTGCATTACTTCCATATTTCCCCAAGAGCTTCGGTTGGGCATTGGTGGCTCAGTGATATCACAGAGCTCCTTCCCGCACAGACATTGGTTTTAGGAGATTTTAACTCACACGGTGCAGATGAGGCTGTCTTCACGACGATAACAGATCGGCTATGATCCATGATATTTGCGACAACTTCAATATGACAATCTTGAATATGAGAGAAATGACATGAATTCCTGCACCACCAGACCAGATGCGCTGGATTTATCCCTTTGCTCGAAATCGCTACGGTTGGGTTGCAAGTGGAAGGTCATCCCTGATCCCCACGGTAGCGATCATCTACCTATCGTAATTTCAATCGCCTGCGAATTAGGACCATCGGAGACAATCAATGTTTCGTATGACCTCACACGAAATATTGATTGGAAATATTACGCAAATTCGATATCTGAGAAACTAGAAACAAAACAAGAACTTCATCCGGAGGAAGAGTACACATTTTTGTTTGGCTTGAATCTCGACTCTGCGATTTAAGCTCAGACGAAACGTGTACCCGGCGCGAGAACTAACATCCGTCCTCCCCTTTGGAACAAAGCCAGACAAATGCGTAACAAAAACACCACGAACGAGGAATATTCTGACCGCTGGATATTCGATTCCGCTAAAAAAGTATGCCCAGACTCTGCTCCAGACCAAAGGATCTCCCGCGTCGCGACGTCAAATACAAACGAAACACCGTTTTCGATGGTAGAGTTCTCACTAGCGCTCTTATCGTGTAACAATAAAGCTCCGGGATTAGACAAAATCAAATTCAACTTGTTGAAAAATTTGCCTGACTCTGCCAAAAGACGTTTATTGAATTTATTTAAAAAGCTTCTTGAGGATAATATTGTCCCACATGACTGGAGACAAGTAAGAAATATTGCCATTCTAAAACCATGGAAACCAGCCCCCGATTACAATTCGTATCGGCCGATTGCTATGCTTTCCTGTATCCGGAAATTATTCGAAAAAAATGATTTTGTTTCGTCTAGACAATTGGGTCGAGACTAATGGCTTACTTTCAGATACACAATTCGGCTTTCGCAGAGACAAAGGAACGAACGATTGTCTTGCGTTGCTCTCAACCGAAATTCAAATGGCATTTGTTCGTAAAGAACAAATGGCGTCAGTTTTCCTAGACATCAAGGGGGCTTTTGACTCAGTTTCCATAAACATCCTATCTGAGAAATTGCATCTGCATGGTCTTTCACCAATTCTGAATAACTTTTTGTATAATCTATTGTCCGAGAAATGCATGTATTTCGCGCATGGTGATTTGTCGACAATACGATTCAGTTACATGGGTCTTCCTCAGGGCTCATGCTTAAGCCCCCTTTTATACAACTTTTACGTAAACAACATTGATGAATGTATCAACACATCTTGCACGCTAAGACAACTTGCCGACGACAGCGTTATGTCTATTATAGGACCCAAAGCAGCAGATCTCTAAGGACATTGGAAGATACCCTCGACAACTTGTCGACATGGTCTCTTCAAATGGGTATCGAGTTCTCTACGAAGAAAACTGAGCTGGTTGTATTTTCAAGGAAGCGAGAACCAGCACAATTACAGCTTCAACCAGTGGGTGGAACCATAGCTCAGGTCTTCACATTTAAATATCTCGGGATCTGGTTCGACTCCAAAGGCACCTGGGGATGTCACATTAGGTATGCCAGCAGAGGATCAATTTTCTTCCACAATAACCGGAACTTGGTGGGGTGCCCACCCAGGAGACCTGATTAGGCTGTACCAAACAACGACATTGTCCGTAATGGAATATGAATGCTTCTGCTTCCGATCCGCCGCGAACACCCATTTCATTAAACTGGAAAGAGTTCTGTATCGTTGTTTGCGTATTGCCTTAGGTTGCATGCAGTCGACACATACGATGAGTCTCATAGTGCTCGCGGTCGTCTTGCCGTTGAAAAATCGATTGTGGGATCTCTCATATCGATTGCGTATCAATAGTTTGATAAGCATAGCAAATATTTCACTTTTGCGTTCCTGTCAAATTCTTGATAAACAATTTCACAGTAAACTAATTTGAAAAATCAGTTTTAAATGAACGAATTTTCGATGAATTTAATATTTTATGCGCATTGAATTTACAACCATTTAAGTTGATTAGCTTTAAATGTTCAATTATTTCAACCTACACTTTTGTTTGTTAAAACCATACATTTTAAAAAATGAAATGATTTTTTCAAACTAATTGACTTTAATTTGAAATACTTTGATTTCGATCTATATCCATTTTCAGAATCTCAAACGCCTTCAAGGTCGTCAAATGGTGAGATAACTAAGTCCTCACAAGTTCCCATCTGATGCCTCACCGAGCGTCTATGATGACAGTTGGTCAATAGAACGGCATCGACTGCGTGCTATCGCCTTCTGCGTTAGTAGCAGAATGAGAGGGTGCGAAATGGCTTATAGGTTGAAGCCCATCCTAAAGTGCAATATTTATCATAGTATATCGCAACATGTGGTTCTGTTATTATTGTTATATTATTATTATTATTATTATTATTATTATTATTATTATTATTATTATTATTATTATTATTATTATTATTATTATTATTATTATTATTATTAAAAAAGAAACATATTTTTTGCAGTACTGCGACGAAAGAAGAGCATAACTTACACTGCGACATCAACTGTTATATATTGTATCGTAGCATATTATTTCATATATTATCGTCTTATATTATAGTATATTGTTAGAATATATTGTATTATATTATATTGTGTTAAAATATATAATAAGTTATTGTTTTATATCATGTTATATCACAGAGAACAGATATACAACAGACATTATTGCGTGCAAAGATGTGTGCAACGGTGATTTTTCACGAATTTTCACCTGTATGCTTTACAAAGCATTTTAAAAAAGTTTGTACAAGATTGGATGCCTGTTCTCTTTAGTTATATTATATTATATCATGTTATATTGAATTATATTATATTATATTGTAGTATACTGTATTGTATTATATTATGTTCTATTATATTGCATTATGTTTATTGAATTATATCATATTATATTGTTTTGTATTTTATTATATCATATAATATAATATAATATTATATTATATTATATTATATTATATAATATTCTATTATATTATATTGTATTATGCTCAATTATATCAACAATATCGACAACGGGGAGGGGCAGGTAGTGTATCAGGGTACCTTACAAGTGAATTACTGGATGAATGAGTGGATTACCAACCTGAGTCACGTGGGGGAAGCTTTGTGTTTCTCCCTGAAGGTCTGAAATGAGTAAGACGCACTCTTCTAACAAACAAACCATCAGGCGGGTTTAAGCTGGTATAGTGAAATTCTTTATTATATGGGTGTTCTTGTTGGAAGGCGCCGGGTCCACAAAACCCATTTAGACCTTCTTAACAGCAGTTATATGATAGCTATCTGATAATAAAATTCGGATCTACTGTAAGTCTTCCCGCATACACTGGTAATGCCTTGAACTGATTGTGGCTTCACACATACATACATACATACATACATTCATACATACATACATACATACATACATACATACATACATACATACATACATACATACATACATACATATAATTTCAGAATCTCAGACGCCTTCAACATACCATTTTATTTTATTTTATTTATTTTTTTATTACTGACTGATGAGTCGAAGACGAAACGTAAACTAAAGAAAATGGTTATGTGCACCTAGCATAAATTTGGGGGTAAAAACAAGCTTTTTCCCCTTCAAATTAACACAATCTGTACGGCCAGTAAGCCGAAACTTGTTTCGTTCGCGACGTCAGTTTAGACTTTACACTCCTTTGTGTAATAAAAAAGTGTCTTGCAAATAGCATTAACTTTACGTCTGCTCAGCGGATTATGTTGATCCGGGGGTTTGCGTCAGCATAATCTGCTGACGCACTGATGAGTCGAAGACGAAACGTAAACTTAAGAAAATGGTTATGTGCACCTAGCATAAATTTGGGGGTAAAAACAAGTTTTTTCCCCTTCAAATTACCATACCATTTTAGTTGTTTAAGTTAAAGGGTTTTTAAATGGTAATGCCTTGAACTGATGGTGGCTTTACACATACATACATACATACATACATACATACATACATACATACATACATACATACATACATACATACATACATACATACATACATACATACATACATACATACATACATACATACATTTTCAGAATCTCAAACGCCTTCAACATACCATTTTAGTTTTTTTAAATTCCCAAATATTTCGATCGTCCCACGATGAAAGGGCCTAAGCTTTCGATTGATATTAGAAACTTTGAAGAAATTTCTATTACAGCTCCGTAATCAGCGAAACAGGAAGTAAACAAGGAGAGGCTCTCATTTGCAGCTAGGCCCTGGTATCGTGGGACTATCGAATTATTCACATACCATAATCAAGCCCTTGTAAAATTTCTATTATAATATTCAATGATTCGGTGCTCCATTAGTCCTGTCAATATAAATTTCCTGCATGAAATTTGTTTTGTAAAAAACGTTTAATCTAATGTTATGCAGCTTTTAGTAATATTATTCATTACACATACTTACACTTGAATTGTTAAAAAAAACAAGCAAACGAAAGAAGCAGATAAAAATTCTCTTTTAAAACGTGTGCAAATTTTTTTGATTATCCATGGGAGAGAAAAACTCTTTGGTTTATAAGAAATAAAATTGAAACGCTTAATTCAAATTCAAAATTTTGTAAAAAACGTTTAATCTAATGTTATGCAGCTTTTAGTAATATTATTCATTACACATACTTACACTTGAATTGTTAAAAAAACAAGCAAACGAAAGAAGCAGATAAATATTCTCTTTTAAAACGTGTGCAAATTTTTTTGATTATCCATGGGAGAGAAAAACTCTTTGGTTTATAAGAAATAAAATTGAAACGCTTAATTCAAATATTTTTCTCTCCCATGGATATTTAATTAAAAAAATACACTAAATTAAATTACACAAATAAGATCATAGATAAAATCAATAAAATTTTTCTTGATATAAACACTACTTAATCAACAAACACATTGCTAATTATATCAACTTTTGTTGACATATACATAATAGGTAGTCAATTTGTTTCATATATAGAATCAACCGGAATAATTTACTTTTTGTTAGCCTAGATCAGATATCATTGTTGATGTTCAGGGGAAAAATTGGTTCAAAAAAATTATATTCTACTTTGAAGTTAACGTAAATCAAGTTTAATAATTTACTGACTGTTTTGTTATTATAAACAAGGTTCATTTATCCGCGTGTAGTCAGATGCACCGCATGCTTGCATTCACGTCATGTGTAACTTTCGTTTCTTTCGAAGAGCATATTCAGTAGCTGGAAGTTTTATATGGGAGACCTATAATAGAACTGATACTGGAACATGCCATTTCAGTTATTTATTTATTCGAATAGTTCTATTGTCAAATAAATTATGCATCTAAAACTACACGTAGAAAAATCCCGATTGTTTGAAACAACAAAACGGTTTGTTGCCCTTCAAATCAAACATATAGTTGTTTCAATCCGAGATATCACAGATTTAAACAACATATGCTTGTTTTAAACTTGAGTATGGTTATTCCAAACCAAATTAAATTGTTGAAAAAACATTGCTTGAATCAAACTAGAACTGTTATTGTCACTATATCAACCAAAAATTATCAGTGATTTATTTATTTTGAAAATATTTTTTTCACTCCGAAATATGCCCTAAGGCTGTGGGCTACATTGCGTATATTTTAAATTTTAGTTTAAATTCGACAGCCGAGCAGTTTTTTTTATCGAATAGTTGAATTTAACTAAAACTGCGGCTTAAAGCTTGACGGGAGGAAAGTTATTTGAGTTTATTTTACACTGAAAATAAAATGATATAAAGTGGTTTAATAAATGCAATACAGAGTACATAAGAAAAACTTCGGGGAATTTTCTTTGACTGATTGTATAAAAAGAAATTACACAGAGACATTTTTATTAAAGATCTGAAATTAGAATTTTTTTCAAGATTTTTTTCCAGTATCGGAAAATAAGTAATGAACTGTCAAAAACAGTCCTGTCCTGTTCGGAAGCATGGAAATAATTGCTCGACTGTCAAATTTTAACTGAAAGCAACAATAATTCGCAGGATGGCCCACAGTCCAAAAGTGTAGAAGAGGTGAGGTCTTCTTTATTCTTTATTATTTCCAAAATGACAGTATTTTTACAAATAGACGTCTTCATACACTATGGCTACGGTGAAGGTTTCTTCGTTATAGAGTTTTTAAGGAAAGATTAAACGGAATTTTGGTTCTGCAATGAACAGAAAATACAAAATTTTAGTGCTAACTAAGTTATGTAATATAAATTGCACTAGATGTAAAATTGCAAGTTTCAAATCGGGAAATATTTTCCCGGTCAATAAGTTTGCACTATTATTTTCATAAATGACTAGCTGTATAAATTGCTCACCCTAGTTCAGTGCGACAAAGAATTACATTGTTTAGTTGGTAGTTCACATTTGCAGTCACCTTCGACCAATTTCTCATTGCTGTATTCCCAAATTGATTCTGACAGGTTTTGTAGCTTTTTAGGATAAAAATAAATTATTGATTTCGGACGATGATAAATGAGATTTGCCATCGACCTTTTTGCGATGACGCGGTGACCAATGCCTTTCGATGATGAAGCGATTGTGGTTTCGACTTTGAATACCTACCTTTAATTTTTTCGGGAGAGTTTTAGAACGCTTTTCATTGATGCTGATTTGTTTTGATTATTCATCGCAATTTTTCATGTATGATTGAAATACATTTTATAGAAGCTATTAAGAAGTAAGTTTTATTTTTTAAAGTATTAAATAATGGAAAACTTCTGTAGAATCATTAAACAGTTTACGCTTTACATAAAAGCTTAAAATGCCAGTATCTGAAGCCTCGCAAAAACAGAGGCTAACTACGTGGTGACAGCCAGATTCAATATGGGATCTGTATGGGTGCGGTGTCAAGTGAAAAATTGACGTACCAATCGCCTCTCGTATGAAGTCATGTCATCTGCCTAGCAGATATGCAAAAAAAACTAAAACGCAACTGAAAGTTGGTGATTTATTATTCCATTCGATCGACAGATATGATGGAAGTGACATACCTTTATTTATGGATAGATCGTTGAAAATATAAACCGCACTGTGGTCCAATCATGTCATGTTCGTTTAGATCTTCAATGTGATTTACATGTCCTGCGGATGGAACTTCATCAGGCAACTTATTTTCGACGCTTTTCGTTGCATATCTTTGTTGAAACAATTCAATGTTTTGGCAAACTGAAATGCGTGTAATTCAATTTCTGTATAACTTTTGCAGTTTTCCACTTTTACTTAGTCGAAAAAGTTTTAAATTATCAAACCCATGTTAAGTTTCACAGTGTGTAAGGTAACTTTTGAATACATTGCTGGAAAATCATATTGGAACGGTGGGGTTTGCGAATAGAAGGGGTGAGTTTTCGACATATTTCCTCCCATCCGTCAAAGTATTTTCTCGCACAAACTATTTTCGCGTCAACAAGTTCAATCTAGGTTTCGTTACTTTTTCACTCGTATTTGATTTGAGTATGGGATTCGTTAGGTTATGAGAGGAATTGGGATGGGGTGAGGTGTAAAAGCACTTACATTGGAATATAGCGAGAACTAAACAAGACACACATAGCTACATAAATACACTCAGATGCATAGTAAATCACCGCCGTCGATGCCTTCGGCGTTAGTGCTTTGGAAAAACGGAAATGACCATCCGGTGGAGCGCTTCCGGTACTTTATGATCTTGATGGGACCGCGCCTGTCGGTAGTCAACTCGAGGAGCATTTGGTGTAAGGCGGTATATAGACAGATAGGCGCGGAAATATGTATGTACTTTATTGCAGTATTGAGCAATCAAATTCAACAGGATGAATGAATGAGGATGTGCTTAGTATAAACGCATTAGACTGACGGCTTCTAGCTTCTATCCAATTGTGAAAGTCAGTCAGCAAGTAACATAGGAACATCTTATAAAAATCAAATCATAAACTACAGCTTAGAATCTCGTATCGGAGCTGAGTAGGGACCAACTACAATAACCTTTGTATAACGCCTGAGTAGAAATGGTTACTGGTCGGGTTCGGGTTCAGAAAAAAAAATGTTTGTCGGGTACGAGTGACGAGTTTTTCGAGTCACGCTCGGCTATCCCACGCAGATTTGATTTACGGGTTTGATGGACTTTTTTCCCGGTTTCCTGTGTAATTACCACATTTTCAGTGTCAGTACGAGCACGTTTAAACTCAGCACCGACAAATCATTGTTTGAAGCAGAGTCTCCGTAGCAATTTTTCGAGTAACCTTAATCACTGCAACTCATGCAACTAAATGTCTAAAACTAAAACAACTAACAAGTTGAATTCTCTATTTCCTCCTCAAATCAATAATCAACTGGTTTGATATAACTAATGTAGATGAATTTACATGAGTTGAATGCTATAAGAATATTGTCTTTCAAACGCAGAACTCAAAACAACACAGTGCTGCCTATATTTTACTTGTTTTATTGAATACAGGAACATATGAATCGAGTATCAATTGCGGAAATAGCTAGTAACATCCTTGAACAAACCTACGAAATTAGTAAAACTTCAGAACTGTATGAAAAGTTGACCTTTTATCAAATTCTGAACTTTATTTAGATATTTACGATAAGTTATGTAATCAATGTTTGTAAATAAAATTAAAAGTTTTCAGATTTCAGTGCAGTGTCAACAAGTAAAATTAACATTATCAATTTGTAGGTCTTTTCGAAAGCAAACAGGTTAGATTTTTTTTCATGTGGAATATTTAAATTAATTTGTTTAAATTATAAATGAAATAATTTTCTGAGATTTGATCTGTCAAGCAAATAGCTTCCTGTTTAGTATTTTGCTGTCTTAAATTTGATATAATCGAAGACAAACATTCAGTAAAGTCCTATTGGACATCAAAATTAAAAGGATGAATTTTATTTTGGAAAATCGACGGAAGAAATTAAGTGGTAGTTAAAATTGTGCTACGATGACATATTTAAAACACAGCTTTTCATCATTAAGGTCATTTGATGTTCGTTTGCATAATCCATTTTGAATCAGCCTGTTGCTTAGAACCTTTTGCATTTCAATTATTAATCAAGAACTATCAAATGGAACACGATAAAAAATATCAATGCGCCATAGAACCGTGCTGAAATTTATTGAAATGTGTGTTTATCATATAATTGTTATGCAATATTCATGATAGTTGTTGAAATTAATATCAGGCGTTTGTCCATCGTTATCCACCACTTTTTCCTAACTTTCTGGTAGAGCTCTGTGTTTTTTTTTTAGATTCGATGAATGAATCGAACAAATTTGTTGTCATTTCGTAGCTTTGTTTACTTTCTGTTCTGCATATAAAAATTGCCCCCAAACAAAAATTAAATTAATATTAGATGTTCGAAAGGGTTTGTATTGCAGATGATTTTTCCAAAATTTTAACCCTTTTACTGCCATATTTGCGAAGTTAGGGTGGTTCTTCTGATTTTCATTTTATTCAAATTTTTCAAAAACCTCTTTAGCAAAAAAATTGAAAAAAATCAGGAATATTCTAGGAGTTATGGAAAACATTTCTGATTTTTTCAAAATGTATTTCAGGTGAAAAAAAATGTTCAAAATTTTCGAAATTTTTTTATTTGCGCTTACAATTTTGGTACCACTCTAAATTTTACATCGAAAATAAATTGTTTATGAATATATTACGCTGTATTTTTTCCAGATTGTGGACGGATATAATATCAGACTTTAAACAAAATATACCATTTGTAAATTATCATCTGATGGAGACGCATGGTATTTAGTTCCAAAATCGTACACCAGTCACTTTCAGAACTAAATAACATGCGTTTTCATCTACAACTTGAGTTCAGGGCTTAAGTATAGATGTAATTAATAATGATAAAAGAATTTCATTCCTTATGTTTTTTACACACGCCCGCACGCCCCCGATTCACCAAGCAATGATGTAGGTAATGCATTATTGAATATGTGAGCCAGCGGATGGTTGTAATTCATAAGGATCGAGGGAAACATGAATTAGAACTAATGAATTGACAAATATTTGGTTTTTTATATAGTGAACTAATAAGTAATTTTTCTAACATTTTTTGTATTCACATCAATATAAACACACAGTAGTTAACTTTAATCACTTATATTTTATATATTTAGTGAAAGCTCTAAGGAATATTGAAACTATCGTTCGTTTGCAGACAAAGGTATTCACAAGCAGAGATGCCATTTATACAGATTTATCTGTATTATACAGATTTTTACATACGCATACAGAATACAGATTTGATACAGATTTTCTAAATTAAATACGAATTAAAGAAGAAGTAAAAAAAACTTTTTCGTATGAGCAATCTATTAGTATTATATTGCAGTGACGAGAAGCAAAGTCTTGGTCCGGCTGCTCGGCCATCCATGGAAGTTGACCATCAATGTTAACTTCCCTCTCTGAGCAGCCTAGATAGCCGTGTAGTGTCGGTAGCGGTTTCCCAACTGCTAAGAATAACGCTACGGTCCACCTGTACCGGTGGTATAAGTCCACCAAACAGGTAAGCCGTGTGGCATCCGGCGGAATTATTTTTTACCAAGAATTGATCCACTGGTTTCCTATTCCATGTCGTAAAAGGCCACAAAAATAGGAACTCCTAAGTCAAGGTGTATTTCCGTGCCGATGGCTGAATGGCTGCAGGAGGTTAAACATTGCAGTCGTGAACGGAATATCTTGGGCTTTTCCCTTACTGGATACACGCAATGCTTAGCAATCAACTTCTTTGATCATCGCTTCGGCAGGCCAGAGATTAGAAAGCTGAGTGTCTGTGGGTGTCCTCAAGGTGGTGTACTATCCCCACTTTTATGGAACCTAGTCGCTGATAGTTTGTTAAGGAAACTTAATAACCTTGGATTTCCGACTTATGGTTTTGCCGACGATTATCATATATTGATGACCGGTATAAGCATTAACACTCTCTTTGATTTAATGCAGCAAGCCCTGCGATCTGTTGAACAATGGTGTTGTCAGGTTTGGATTATCTGTAAATCCGGGCAAAACATCAATGGTGCTTTTCACTCATCGTAGGATAATTACAGGAGCTCGTCCGTTGCAGTTCTTTGGTTCAGGGGTCACTGTGGTCGATCAAGTTAAATACGTCGGGGTTATTCTTGACTCAAAACTGAATTGGTCTGCTCACATTGATTTCAGGATTAAAAGAGCTTGCATGGCTTTCGGCCAATGCAGACGAGCTTTTGGAAAATCATGGGGACTCAAACCCAGATATATTCATTGGATCTACACAACTATCGTTAGACCAATTTTAGCATATGGATGTCTTGTATGGTGGCAGAAAGGAGAAGTCGCGACAGTTCAGTCAAAGCTAAATCATCTCCAAAGGATGGTCCTAATGGCGATGACAGGAGCATTCACGACAACTCCTACTGCTGCTCTAGAGGCGCTACTGTGCATTAAACCACTACATGTGTTCCTAAAACAAGAAGCATTATCTTGTGCATACCGTCTTAGGGTTACAGGGCTTTGGAACAGTAACCCATTAGAATATGCTACCAGTCACACTCGCTTGTGGTCTCAAATGGTTCCGTGGGATGAGTATTTACTCGCTCCTAGTGACCTAACTCTCACATGCAGTTTTCCTTTTAAAACATTCAATGTGAGCTATCCTCTTCGTTAGGAATGATTGTCTGGTTGTCTGGAACGACAACTTGATGAACACATAGTTTGTTTTACGGACGGTTCTCTGTTGAATGGTCGTGCTGGTGCTGGTATCTACTGTCGTGAAATAGGCTGGAGCAGTCTCATTCACTTGGTAGATACTGTACTGTGTTTCAAGCAGAAATCTACGCAATTCTGTGTGGAGTACAATCGGCACTTCAGCAGAGGATCTGTGGTAAACGTATTTATTTTTGTTCCGACAGTCAGGCAGCCTTAAAAGCACTCAGTTCGAATGACTCACGGTCGAATCTAGTGATCGCATGTCGAACTCAAATTGAAGACCTCAGCATTTCAAATGCTGTTTACTTCATATGGGGACCCGGCCATTCTGGTATTACTGGAAATGAATGGGCTGATGAGTTGGCTAGAGCTGGTGCAACGAATGATTTCGTTGGTCCTGAACCAGCTTTACCACTTTCAACTAGTTGGATAAAGCACAAGATACGTTCTTGGGCTGCATCCAAACATGCCGGCTACTGGCGCAGCTTGCAAACTTGCGCTCAGACAAAAGCATTTCTACCAGATTTAAATCTGAAAATGTCAAAGTGTCTACTGCATTTCTCCAAGTATCACTGAAGTATTCTGGTCAGAGCTCTGACTGGACATTGCAAACTCAATTATCACATGGCTACTATTCAACGTGCTGAGTATTATTCGTGTGATTTGTGTGAATGAGATTATGGTACTTCATATCATCTGATATGTAACTGTCCCGCATTGACGCAGCTACGTATCCGGGTTTTTGGTTCTCCATACATGGTTGAGTCTGTGTATGCGGAGCTAAAATTGAAAGATATTCTCTCGTTTCTCACCCAATGTGGTAAGGAGCTATAGTCAGAAGGGTTCATCGTTCTTCCTGGAGTGAATGAATCCCTTCTGTATTCACCTTAAATAGGGTTTGGCAGATTGTTTGGCATCCTCTGGGGGGTACCGCATTTACTTCTGCTCGTACATACTGCGAGTCGTTCTGCATTCTTCCGGGAGTGCAGAATGGTGTCGCTTTTGTAAGATCTCTAAATCCTCTCGGGGGTTGGAGGTTTTATTAACAGCAGACTGTTCGGGACCTCGTAGAGGTTCAGAATTTCCTTCTGCTTCCACTAAATGTGATCCTCAGCAGATTGTTCAGCATCCCTTAGGGGTGCAGAATTTACTTCTGCTTTTATGTGTTTTTGTGTCGTCAATTTTTCCCATCCTCCTAGTCCAACCCTTACCATTTCCTTTCAATCCTTCCCTCTTATATATCGGGAAAATGATGCTAAAAACAAATTGATGGCAAGGCACAAATCTCCAAATATCAAGGGGAACGTGCCATTTGAGCCAATTTGTTCTGATTCCTGATTCCTGAAATTATCATCTGATGGAGACGCATGGTATTTAGTTCCAAAATCGTACACCAGTCACTTTCAGAACTAAATAACATGCGTTTTCATCTACAACTTGAGTTCAGGGCTTAAGTATAGATGTAATTAATAATGATAAAAGAATTTCATTCCTTATGTTTTTTACACACGCCCGCACGCCCCCGATTCACCAAGCAATGATGTAGGTAATGCATTATTGAATATGTGAGCCAGCGGATGGTTGTAATTCATAAGGATCGAGGGAAACATGAATTAGAACTAATGAATTGACAAATATTTGGTTTTTTATATAGTGAACTAATAAGTAATTTTTCTAACATTTTTTGTATTCACATCAATATAAACACACAGTAGTTAACTTTAATCACTTATATTTTATATATTTAGTGAAAGCTCTAAGGAATATTGAAACTATCGTTCGTTTGCAGACAAAGGTATTCACAAGCAGAGATGCCATTTATACAGATTTATCTGTATTATACAGATTTTTACATACGCATACAGAATACAGATTTGATACAGATTTTCTAAATTAAATACGAATTAAAGAAGAAGTAAAAAAAACTTTTTCGTATGAGCAATCTATTAGTATTATATTGCAGTGACGAGAAGCAAAGTCTTGGTCTCATTGAATTTACCGTTCTACAGCCATAATGTGTTGGAATAACATCTTTCAACATCATTTTATTGTTGAAATTTATTTTATTAGTGAATACAGATAAATACAGATTTTTTTATAGAGAGTAATACAGATTTCCTATGAAAATATCTGGCATCTCTGTTCACAAGACACCATTATCCTGTGCGAAGTCAGCAAGAATCTAAAACCAAGCGAAATAAAAAAAACTATTCAGCTATTAGTTTTAGGGCAAACTATCGGCGACGTTCTTTATCACATGGTATGAATAGCCAAATTGTCTGAAATTGCTCTTTAACACAATTTAAATCAAACGGCTTAATCCACAGATGCACAGTGAAATATGAGGGAGGTAATTATATGGTCAGATGCAGTTTTTCATGAGGTGGTGTAGGAAGCCTCGTGAAAATCGAGTAGAAAATTATGACAGTTTTAATTTCAATGTCTTGCGGGATAGTATAGAGGTTTCAAGGTTGGCTGTTAGCAGTCCTAAGAAATACAATAAAACTCGATAGAAATTATGTCGAAGAGCCTGCAGCAAGTCCCGAAGACCCAAAAAGATCGTATTCATTCGCATCGTCGATTTTCTATACAAACAACATTTTCTCCTGAACTCAATATTTTCATTTTTTTGTTATTTCCTGAAGAGGACCCCTTCATTAAACAGTTTCGGAAAATCTTATTGTTTTATTTCTATAATCGAAATATAAATGAATGCGAAACTAAGTTATGTATAAAAATCGAACTTCAAACACTTTCGCAAATATAGTTCATCGAATTTACTTGCACTTAGTGGTCTTTTTCTGTTGTTTCATGGAGTATTTCTCTCACATCCAATTTCACCTGTACGTATGATGGGTAGATCTTCAAGCAGCTGTTGAAAACTGTGGTTTATACACCGTTGGTGAATTTCTCGTGGTCACGTATTACTTTTCTTGTGACATGAGTGAATGAATACACGAATCAATCAACCACCACTATATCGTCGCCACGCCCCATTACTCAAGTGGATGGAAACGCATGGTATTTAATTCTAAGGGTATGTGATATATGATTTTAGAACTAAATACTATGCGTCTCCATCGGACGATAATTTAATGGAGAA
Source organism: Malaya genurostris (assembly GCF_030247185.1). NCBI lineage: Eukaryota > Metazoa > Arthropoda > Insecta > Diptera > Culicidae > Malaya > Malaya genurostris. The sequence goes on from NC_080572.1 coordinate 36,971,938, forward strand.
GCATGGTTTTTCGAATGATTTTTTAAGTCTGTTATTACACCACATCTGAAGAAAAAAACATAAATAATTTATTTTTGATGTAAAATAAAGAGTGGTGCCAAAATTGTAAGCGCGAATAAAAAAATTTCGAAAATTTTGAAATTTTTTTTTCATATAAAATACATTTTGAAAAATTCTGAAAAAAAATCAGAAAGGTTTCTTTCCATAACTCCTCCTCATAACTCCTACAATATTCCTGATTTTTTTCAATTTTTTTGCTAAAGAGACTTTTGAAAAATTTTAATAAAAGTAAAATCAGAAGAACCACCCAAACTTTACAAATATCGCAGTTAAAGGGTTAAAATTTTGGGAGAATCATCTCCAATACAAACCCTTCCAAACATCTTATAAAAATTTTATTTCTGTTTGGGGGCAGTGAGTTAGGTGCCGAAGTGAAAAACGAAAATGCCTCGTCTCCGTTCATTTGTTTCGAATGCGATCATTTACGAATGAGATAATTTTCGTCTTTGATCTTAGCAAATGGCATCGCATCTGGTGGATTATTCTATCATGGCCCGTACCCAGGATTCCGTTTCGGGAGGGGCCCAAAACAAACTATCTTACTGATGATCTTGCTTATGTATCGAATTCTCGGAACGCTGTCAATAACTTTGTAGATTCAAAAGTATTAGTTTATTATTTAATTGTTATGGGTTGCCTGAAATTCAAGTTTTCAGCTGTTAACAATTATTTTTTATTGGAAATTGATTCAGTGTAAATTTTAGGTAAAATTATCAAATTGTTCCTGACATATGGTTACTCAAAGTCGATGGTACTGTGAGGAATTGAAGCAAAAATCTCTTAGTGTTAAAGGGTAAGTGACAAATTAGTGAAAGGGTAAGACATTATAACAAAATTGTGCAGATTCGTCTTCTCGTTTTGGAATACCATAGTGATAAGTGTTAAAACCATCAATTCAAAAAGAAAAAAATACCTTAAAACAATTCAGAAAACCGATCTAGTTTGCAAATTTTTTATGGTTATTTGGTGAACAAATTTACTTCCACTATACCTTCCTAGGCTAGTCTAGCAAAAGTATACCATGACAATGTTAGAAAACATATGTCATGACATTTTCGACCCATGGGTTCTTCTTAGGCCGCTTCGGAGCACTCGTAACGATTTCAGTTCATTATTTGGTAATCGGGCGTATAATAATGGGTCTAGGTTTCATGAACAGTTACTCATCGACACCAAAAAATCAACAAAATAGCCATAAGCCATGTTTCCGAAATTGAAAATATTACCAGCTCGCGTTCGCCCGAAAAAGCTTGTTTTTTGGCACCCAGTAACAGGATATATTTCCAATTTGCAGGATTGTCCCCAAACAATGACGTGTGCGTTTAGTAGTAATCCTTGTAGCATCTGTCATTTCGCGCACAGTCATTTTAGAATCATCCAGCTCCATTTCAAGTAGTTTCGATACTATCTAATGAAACCGCATCGTAGGGTCTTTCACTGCGAGCTTGATCAGTAGTGGGGTTTACGAAACCACTATTTCACAGTGTAATCTGAAGGAGCATTTTATAGGTGTTTTGGCCGTTTGGCCCCAATAAATTCAATAAAAATCTATATTTATAAAAAATTTATGAGTAGATAAGATGTGAAAGAATAATCAATAAAATTGGCTGATTTCGGGTTCCCACGCCCCCCCCCCCCCCCCCCTTTTTGGTGAGTGCCTGATACTATCCGATTTTTGTTATTTCGTAGGTCAACAAAAAAGTTACTGTCACAGCAATTAAAAGTTTTCTCGTGTCTAAAAACAGAATCTTTGAAAAGTTTGGTTTTCTCCAAAGTCGTTTCGGAGGATGAAACTACCGTATTTATCATTTTGTAGCAACTTTACCTAATAGTAATTTTTTAGCTATGAAAAAATGAAATGAAAAAAATCAACAGAACTGTAAGTTGTAATTTTCTTGATGAAACAGCCAAGCTAAGAATCAGCAGCTGCAATAGCGGAATTTTATGAGTGATAGGGTTCTCGTGCAGAAATTTTCGAATCGTCTATGAAGTCTGTAGGGACCGAGGATCAAGATCCACGAAAGCAATATATTTAATACATTGACTTTCTTTTGCTTTTAAATAATTTTCCGATTTGAATTGTTTTTTTTTTCAATCAGCATGCATTACGATGTTATAAAAAAGTAATAATACAGCTTTAAAACACCATTAAATAGAGAAATATTATCTTGAAGCTAGTACTCTACCAATTCACCCATCCAGCTGAAGTATATTAGTTCCATACAATCAAGCCCTGATGTTCATGTGACGCAAGCCACAGTATACCGTAGTACATTAGCAGTACGAGTCCGTGGTCCACAGTCCGCATATCAACCGAACCTCTGAAACTTGCATCCCGCATCTCACAGAATTTCCACATACACAGCCTGTAACAGTTGCACTTTATTCACGAGTGCGATTTTAATTGCATTTAAATTAAATTTTCTCTCAGCCACATGTGGGAACGTGTGTATTTTCAGAACTTTGGTTACCCATTTTACCACTCCACCTATAGCTCAGCCCAGAGTCCGCATACTGCACACCTACTGGTTCTTGTTACAGAGGCTAAATAGTTGGTACTTCCGTCGTCGGTTGCAGTGGATGAAAAAGCATTTTACAGCGTGCGCCGGTTTTTGTCGGTACTATTCTTGTGTAACAACATTTCCGAAGCAAATGAGAATCAGAATCAGAAGAGGGCCCATGTAGCGTGGAGTGCACTTCACCCGTTTTGTCTCAGCACACTGTCATTACCCTGCATTCGTCACCCAGCTGACATATATAGAGACAACTAGCTGCTATTCCTGCTACACTATGTAAACGTTACAGAAATATAATAACAAGGACATCAGCGCATCACAATCTATGCAGTTCTCTCAAACAAACCACCCCGTCGTTCACTTCCTGCAACTTAACGGAAGTGAAATTTTGCGGGCATGAAAATGCTTCCAGCATAGTGTGAAGTGCAATATCTTGACGTTGTTGTATAGTAATATTCTATTGAACATATTACCAGCCAAAACAGCGTGTCATCAATCGATCACGTCGGACCAAAGCGAATATTTTTTTGAACAAAGAACTGAAACGGTCAAATGGGGTCAATCAGCAGACTATGGATCTTTAAGACCTGTCATTTGAATCAAAGATTTAGAAATGCGGTTCAACCAACTCCGAGAAAATATACAATAATACGAATACATTTTTTTCATTTTATCTCGATATTTCGGAACAGGGAGTCGGTTCCTGATAAAATTAGGTAGTATTATTGGATTTTTCAAATGAATCTACGTTTATTAATATCGAACAATTCGAATGCATTATGGTTCTGCTCTTAATTTATAAGAGTTTTGTAATTGATTCTACAATCACTACACGTTCTATGACAACTATAATTAGTGTCTCTTGGGACAAGTAATATAATAGTTTTTAAAGCTCCTATAAAACTCTTAACCTAGACAAACAACTGAACTAAAAATAAAACAACTTGTTCTAGAAGAAAACTATGCATACACCCTTGATATTGCTTTCAAGCATTCTCCCTAAATCATTATAGTCAGTTCAATTCTTTTATAAATTTAGTTTTGTGTGTGCGTGTTCATTGAATGACAGTTTCACTCAGGACGAATTCGTTATTTCGAAAGTAAATTTATAACATATTTGTTGTGGGCTATTTGATTTGTTACTTCCTAGGTTAAGTGTAATTTGCATTAAGGAAAATTTCATGGCCGTCATTTTGATGTTATATATTGTAGCAAATATTGACATCAAATGAACTTCGAAATACAAAACGAGGAAATATGATGGACTTTTATGATCAATTTTCAGAACGTATGCACAAGGTTTGCCACAAAGAAGAAGGTTTATACAAAAATGACGATGAATTACGAAAATAAATTTTCATAAATCACGGAGACTTTCGCAAAAGCGTATTTGTTTCAAGGCGATTAGTTATAATCCCTAATTTTATCCATACATTCACGATGAAAATAAAAGTTCGTAAAGTTTTTACATTCAGAAAAAGCGTCAATTAATATCTAAGATATTCTTACTGATTTCATTCAAAACCGACATGACACACACATATTCAAAAAAATGTTATCAAAATGACAGTTCATCGATTACGAAATTCATTCCATCCGAATAAATTTAATGTTGATGGTAAAGCAGGTTAAACATTTTTGTTGAATTTTGAATTATTCCGAAAAGGTTTAACGCAGATTTATGCTGATTCCTCGCTTTGCTTTTCTTATAGTGGCATTCGAAGAGTTTAAGAGTGCAAGATTTATGATGTAGCATTGAAGACAGCTACAAGTAGTTATTAATATTAAAAATGTTACTTGGGTAATGTAAGAGGCATAACCGGATTGAAGGGAAAACGAATAACATTGGCGCATTGGGACTGAAACTGTGCCCTTATAAAGGTCGATATCAACTCCGACGAACGACAAATACCGGTTAAAATTGAGGCTAAATGAAAGACACATAGTAAAAATTAGTCCGGTATCAAATATGATAAAACTAAACGAACGTATAGGAAATAATATAAATAACTATTTATAACAATGGTGGTAATTCAAAGATCAAAGACATTACATTAATGGTGGAGGTTACGATTCCAGGTTCTAGATACAAGGAAAAGAGTGAAAAGTGTTTCACATAATTTTTACCTGATTTGTTAAACTACTATAGTTCGATCATAAAATTGCGATATCGCAGTTTATCAGCATAAATCTGCGATAGTTGATTTAAGTAATTTCTTTTTGATTCAACCAATATGGTTTTTGTTTTGCATATATTCAAGTAGTTGAAATATATGTTGTTTTGAATGCTGTGCCGGAGACAGTTGAAAGCAAAACAATAATCGCAATGTAAAATCAACAACTTTTTTAGTTGAAATCTGTTAGCGTCGCTTCAAAATGTCAATGAAAACAACATCGATGATTAAAGCGTTTGGTGAAATTGTGTCCATTCGATTTGAGAAATTTATGATTCCATAACAAGTGTTTATCTAACAGCGGTGTTGTGATAAAGTTAGCCTTGTTTAAGATGAAAAAGATTTGGTGACAAATTAGAAAATGTTTATGAATGATCATCTCGTAATATTTCAGGTATACCGAAAAATTTTATGCTTCAAATTCGATCATTGATTTACTTCCAGCAGACTGCTTTACTTCCAGCTGTTTGATACCGATGATGATGTTCATGCATTAGCAATAAAACGCTTTTCGACATGAATTTAATTTATAAAGGTAATAGAAGGGAAGGGTTTCAAACACACATAACGCGCTGCGATTGAATGGCGCGTTTGAATTAATTGACGCCGAACAAAAACTAATCGTACGATATGCGTCAAAATTTGACAGAATATGTATAAAAGTGTTGTCAACGTTGAGAGAATAAAAGTTTACCGATTGGACAAGCGCGGGAATTTTAAAATAAAGATTCAGGTTATTTTTTTATCATAAGGTAAATTGACTAAAATTATCAGTGCATAACTTTAGTTCAATCGTTTGAAGGCATCATCTTTCAATACTCATTTTAGGTAAATTTAATGATTTCGCTAGTTTACTCGCCCCTCCGGGTACTTTTGCTGAAAAAAAACTTTTTTCTACATCAATCATTTCCGATCGAATCAGAAGTATTTTTTTAGAATTTAGATCTTTACTGATCTCGACTTGACATGATCATGATCATACAAAAATCAAAATCACTTAGAGATCAGATCAGTTCTGATTTCGCAATGATAATTTATTCCTTGGTTAAGATCACTTGAAATCAGCAGTGATTGGTGGTTCTCCCAGCCCTAATGATATTACATGTCAATATAAAATACTGTTTATATTTTAACAACGATATTTATTTCATGGATCTCAACATACCGAACTTATTTCAAATAGATCATGACATGTATCAGTAAGTATATTTTGATTATATTCGCAAATCAATAACATTGTTCGAGTTGATTCAACTATTTGCAATGTCTAAAACAAATTAAACCGATTCATTTTTCAACTAACAGAATTTCGTTTAAATAACAACACCAGTTATTTCAACTAAAATATTTGTTGAAATTGAAAGGTATGTGTCCTAACTAATTGACAGATTTTTTTTCAAACAGTTAAATTAGTTGTTTCAACCATCGTTTCTGCTAATCGAAAAACAAAAATGACAGTTTAGTTGAAACAACAATCGATTAGTTGTACCAAATTTTAACCAATCGAATTCAGAAAATCAACTAATATTCTGGTTAAAATGGGACCGCGAGTGGTTCCGTGTAGTACATGCAGAAAATAAAAATTAACTCTTTGGTATTAATTCACCACTCTCAAAATGATCATACATTTTTGAGAAGGTTTAAGCCAGGTCAATTTGTTTGAAAAATGAATCTTTAAATACCATTATTCGATTATTGCATTGGTCGGGCAGTTTGTTTGGGAACTTGCATTTTTTTTTTTTTTTTATTAAAATAACTATTTATTGGAATATGAGTTAAAATTAAATTATTAAGATTTAAATTGGGTGTTCAGCCACAAGTGGTGACTTTTCAGCCCTGTTATATATATATATATATATATATATATATATATATATATATATATATATATATATATATATATATATATATATATATATATATATATATATATATATATATATATATATATATATATATATATATATATATATATATATATATATATATATATGATTTGGTTATTACCATGAAGACATCATTTGCTTCCGCAATTCTGAGATTTTTGTGTAGGGAAAATTCTAAACCTACTTGTATTGTGTAATGGGGAAAAGGAACTTATATGCTAACTTACTAACTAATACAGAGAGCGAATCGATTCAATTGAAGATTGCATCGATTTTTGTCGGAATTTGCTTATAATATTATGTGACATTACATCTAATGGTTCTATATTTGTGAGTCTGTGTAACTCATTTGTACTAAACCAGGGAGGACGCTTCAGAATCATTTTCAGAATTTTATTCTGAATCCTTTGAAGCGTTTTCTTCCTGGTGGAACAACAGCTTGACCAAATTGGTACCGCATAAAGCATGGCTGGTCTGAAAATTTGTTTATAAATTAACAATTTGTTTTTTAGACAGAGCTTAGAATTTCTGTTTATAAGAGGATATAAACATTTAATATATTTATTACACTTTGCCTGGATTCCTTCAATGTGATCCTTGAAAGTGAGTTTTTTGTCATACGTTAAACCTAAGTATTTAGCTTGATCAGACCATGTCAATTCCAAGCCATTCAATTTGAGAATGTGATTATTGTTTGGTTTTAGAAAAGAAGCTCTTGGCTTGTGAGGAAAGATAATTAATTGCGTTTTTGCTGCATTTGGTTTAATTTTCCATTTTGACAGATAATCACTGAAAATATTTAAACTTCTTTGTAGGCGACTGCAGATCACTCTTAGATTTCTACCTGTGGCTAACAGACTTGTGTCGTCACAGAATAGCGATTTCTGACAACCAACGGGTAGATTTGGAAGATCAGAAGTGAAAATATTATACAAGATTGGAGCTACACTCGAACCCTGCGGAACACCGGCTCGTACGGGTAGCAATTCAGATTTACAATTCTGATAGCTAACCTGAAGAGTACGATCAGTTAAATAATTTTGAATCATTTTGATCAAATAAATAGGAAACTGGAAATCAGACATTTTTGCTATTAAACCTTTGTGCCAAACACTGTCGAATGCTTTTTCTATGTCTAGAAGAGCAACTCCAGTGGATAACCCAGAAGATTTATTTGCTTTTATCATGTTCGTTACTCTGACAAGTTGATGAGTAGTTGAATGTTCATGACGAAATCCAAACTGCTCTGGTAAAAAAATTGAATTCTCATTTATATGAGTCATCATTCTTAACAAGATAATTTTTTCAAAAAGTTTACTGATAGAAGAAAGTAAGCTAATTGGGCGATAACTTGATGTTTCTGCTGGGTTTTTATCAGGTTTTAGGATAGGAATTACTTTAGCGTTTTTCCATCTTTTTGGGAAGTAAGCTAATGAAAAACACTTGTTGAAAATTTTAACCAGGAGTCTCAAGGCAACATCGGGAAGATTTTTAATAAGAATATTAAAAATTCCATCATTACCAGGAGCCTTCATGTTTTTGAGTTTCCTAATAATTGATTTAATTTCATCAAAATTCGTCTCAATAATGTCATCGTGTGATAACACTTGGGTTGAAATATGATCATACTTCAGTGAGACTTCATTTTCAATAGGACTCACAACGTTTAAATTAAAATTGTGGACACTCTCGAACTGCTGAGCTAGCTTTTGAGCTTTTTCACCATTTGTAAGAAGTATTTGATTTCCTTCCTTGAGAGCAGGAATTGGTTTCTGAGGTTTCTTAAGAACCTTAGAAAGTTTCCAGAAAGGTTTAGAATATGGTTTAATTTGTTCAACTTCTTTAGCGAAATTTTCATTTCGCAAAAGAGTAAATCTATGTTTAATTTCTTTTTGTAAATCCTTAACTATGTTTTTCATAGCAGGATCACGAGAACGTTGATATTGTCGTCGACGAACATTCTTCAACCGAATGAGCAGTTGAAGATTGTCATCGATGATAGGAGAATTTAATTTAGTTTGAGCTTTGGGAACTGAAAGATTTCTAGCTTCGATAATATAATGATTCAAATTATCAATTGCTGTGTCGATGTCCGCAGAATTTTCTAAAATAGTTTCATGATCCACATGATTTTCAATGTGAGATCTGTAATCCAACCAATTAGCTCTATGATAGTTGAAAATAGAACTAATTGGATTAATTATAGCTTCGTTGGAAAGTCTGAATGTTACAGGAAGATGATCTGAGTCAAAATCAGCATGAGTAATCGGTTCACTACAAATGTGACTTTGATCTGTTAGAACCAGATCAATTGTAGACGGGTTTTTCACGGAAGAGAAACAAGTAGGATTACTGGGATGAAGAACTGTAAAGTAACCAGCTGAGAGTTGATTATGAAGTATTTTACCATTACTGTTATTTTGCCTACAATTCCACTGGACATGCTTAGCATTTAAGTCCCCTATTACGAAAAATTTCGATCGATATCTTGTAAGTTTTTGCAAATCGCCTTTAAAGAAATTTAAACTTGCATTTTTAAGAATCCAATGCATTTGGCGTTTAATCGCGGCAAAATCGTTTGATATTTGAGTCGGAATTCATTGTGATTTCCAAATGGATTCCGAATCAGATGAAACGGTAACGGTAGGTGCATTTGATTCGGAATTCGTTTAGTACTTCATCTTCTGCACACTGTAAACGCAAACGATTGCGCGACGGTTCCTATGCACAATTCTGCTGATTGTTTCGTTCACGTTCCGCCGACTCATGTCGATTGGTGCAAAGAAATGCCGAAAAAATTCAATCGTGGTGCTTCAAATTTCAAGTATAACATTAACACAGGTGACGAAACATGGATTTACTCATATGAGCCCGAAACTAAAAAGCAGTCGACTGTATGGGTGTTCCAAGAAAAATCAAATCCAACAAAAGTTGTTTGCGCTCGAAGTACTTCAAAGGAAAGGGTGGCTTATTTTTTAAGTATAAACGGACATATCGCTACCGTTGCTTTAGAGAATCGTGAGACCATCAATTGGTATACCATGGTTTGCCAGAAGTTTTTCGTGAAATGAGGAAAATAAACGCAAGACACAAAATCATTTTTGTCACGATAATGCAAGCTCTCACACATCGGCTCAAACAACCGAATAACAGAGCCCCTAAAACATCGAATTGATGGGCCACCCACCGTATAGTCCTGACTTGGCATCTAACGACTTCTATTTGTTCCCTTTTGTGTAGAACAAACTGCGTGGAGAGTAATTCAATACTCCTGACGAAGCTGTTGAAGCGTTCAAAAACCATGTTTTGGGGGTACCTCAAGAAGAGTGGAAAAAATGTTATGGAAATTGGTTCAAGCGTAGGCAAAAGTGTTTTGATAATCTAGAGGAATATTTTGAAAAACAATAAAACCATTTCCAATGAAATATAATACTGTTTTCATTTTTAGTTCAGTACAATCATTGAATTTTTTTTCTCCAGTCGTTGCTCATATTAGTTTTTACAGCTTTGGAAAAAGCTTATATTTTCATCGTGGATTGATTCATAGACAAAACTTGGAAAGAAACAAAATATGCTGTTTCTGGTTGATCCAGCGTAATGCATTTTTATTGCAATTTTTTCGTTTAAATTTGATAGCAGGTAATTTATAGATAGACGTAAACAAAAATATTGTAAAAATTAACAAATTCCAGGTAATTCTAACGAATCAGCCATATTTTAGCATATTTTGTTTGAATATGCGCTATCTAGGTTTAAAGAAACTATTTTTTTTGGCAACAGATCGTTTTGTTATTTAAACAACCAAGGTTTTTCTGCGTGTAATAATAAGATCTATATTTATGTAAAATCAAAATTTAAATTGCTGGACTTTGAAGCATTCGTAGGAACGGAGTTTCGCTCTTCTTTAAAAAAGGACAATTAATAGTTGTTTTGTTAATTTTTGAATTTCCTTTTTTTTTCATTATGAAGGTGTACACATTTTTTTCTGTTTGAAGAGTTGCAAATTTTCAGGAGTTGCAAAAGATATAGAAATCCAAGTGACCTCACACCTTGCTACACTTTATTACCTTCTAACCTCATAACATAACCTTCTTTCGATTTTTCTGGATTATTATGCTAATTGTTCTTGATTCATCTGAAAGAAAAATGAAATTTTTTGGTATTGTTCTACAGAAATAATTAGAAAGTCAACGTTAACCTTTTTGGGTTATCAATAGAACAGAATATAAACAAAGAAAATATATCATTTGCTTTTGGACCCATTTGAAAGGTTTATGTCGATTTAACAATGTTTTGCTCTGACTGTAAATCTCACAATTTCATCATTATGACTCAGGTATAGAATTATAATAGTACTACTCTACTATTCATTATATACGCCAGCAACCCCTTGATACCTCTTGAAAGTAAAAACAAAAACGCAGCATTAATATAATATATTGTGGAACGGTTTGTTGTTTTGACTCGCATTCAATTTTGTAGGAAAAAAACAACACAGTTGATTATGAAAATACACACCTCTTGGGTTACGGTTCGGCGTACATATTTCTGGATGTAATTAAAACGAAGAAAATCGTGTCGCAGAATTTTAAAGATTATTTTATTTTTTAATATATTATGTAGCTTCTGCGGACGGATTCGTTACCTGGTGTTGAAGGATCTGGCTTATCGTCAGCATTTCAAAATGCCAGGTCATTACATTCCACCGAATATTGAATACATCACATTTTGACTATAAAATTGACGGACAAAGGCTTCAACAAGTTGATCGTGTTAATGACCTTGGTGTTTTGTTGCATTCTAAACTCACTTTTAATATGCATCGTTCTTCATTAATTACAAAAGAGGCTCGACAATTAGGTTTTATTGTTAAAATCGAACGTGACTTTAAAGATCCACATTGTTTGAAGGCGTTATATTGCTCGCTAGTTCGGCCTATACTTGAAAATGTTAGAATAGTTTCGAGTCGGTATCAGCTGGCTTGGAGAAGCTTTTATCTAGTCTTGACTTCCGTGCGTCACAACGGTCGCCATGTTTTACTGGGTTTCACCGAACGAATATGAATATGTATTTCATTTTGATTACAACCAAAAATATGAGCGCCGGACCAAAATATATTAGAGTAGGTAAAATACCCCCGTTACCATATTTGGACATCTTGCTGAGTGATTTTTGACATTTCAATTTACGGTGCACGTTAAATGCAATTTAGCCAACATTTTCTATTTAATAACCTTGTTTGTCACTTTTGATTTTTTAAATTTATTTTTATGACACTTTACCATTTTTGTGGCATTCGGTGGTAAATATTCTCAAACGATTATGCAAATTTTCCCTCTACTGACTATGTAAATCCACAAAAACTACTACAAAAATGTTTGTTGGATTTTTTGTTTACTATTATTAGTTTCGTATTATTCAATTGTAAGGTAGAATATGTTTTTCGTACTTTAGTACAAATGAACCATTACAATTCTGGAAAAGAAGCAGTAAAGGTTGCAAAGGTCACACAATCAACTAATACGGGCAATTATCTATATTCGGAAGAGTGAAAGAAGCGTGTCAGTTATATTCGTATTCACGTTCTTCAGTAATGTTCGTGACATTACCCATCCGCCTTTTACCCTGCTGGATTTAAAAACGAAACGTTGAAATGAAATGGACGAAATAAAAAAAAAATGTTGTGTACATCACGTTCATTACGCAAAAATTGCCTAAATAATGAAAAAATAGGTTTGGGCACCAGATAAGTGCTTAAAAAGGGGTGTGTTTTTTTATGAAACTACCCTAGGTCAGGTTTTCCCTAGCGAAAACAACGCGTTTTACCGGTTACGTCATTTATACCATCATATCTTCGGATATAGAAGTCACAGCCATTTGATCCTCGAACTTGATCAATGACTCAACAGTAGCGTACACATGAGCTAAAGGTTATTGAAATCGGATCAGCCATCTCTGAAAAAATTGAGCGGGAAATAAACAGCGCACTTATACCATCATATCTTCGGAACCAGAAGTCCCAAGCATTTGATCTTCGAACTTGATCAATGGCCTAACAGCAGCTTTTAAACGAGCCTAAGCTTGTAGAACAAAACAAAAATAACACGTTTTCTCGGTTAAGTCACTTATACCATCATATCTCCGAAACCAGAAGTCACGGCCATTTGATTTCCGAACTTGATCCACGGACTGGCCGTGAATGGCGAAATTTATAGTACAAAACGCCTGCCGGAAGTTACCTCGTTCGTCAAGAAGTACCATTAGGACGAAGACGCGGTGTTCTGGCCGGATCTGGCGTCGGCCCACTACTCGAAGCGATCGTTAGAGAAGATCGAGCTGCTGAATATCGATGTGGTACCCAAGTTGGTCAACCCTACCAACGTCCTCCAGCTGTGTCTCATCGAGAATTTCTGGACTAACCTGAAGTGTAAAATCTATTTCAAAAATTTTGTTGCGAAAACTGAGGCGGAATTGATAAATAAAAAAAGAACTCAAAAACATGCCTACAGGCATGTTTTCGTCCGTAATGGCGAATGTTCCGGTTAATTGCTGGAAGGCCACTCGCAAGGACGTAGAATTTGTTTGCAAGTAAGCTTAAATAATTACCTTCCATGAAAAAATCATGAAAAGCAATTATCTGCCTAAGTTTTTTTTCGTCACCATCCGAAAAAAATTCATATTTTTTACATTTGAAAATATCGCAAAACTTTTAAGTGGATTTTCAATGAATGTAACAGCACAAAGGAAAGTACAGTAGAGCTTTTGGGCGTTCGCTACTTTCCTGCCTCGGAGAACAAGATGGCTGAGTCAAAGGTTAGCTCGAAAGCATTAAGGCCTAACCTGCCTCAATGTTATTTCTTTGCACTTCATCATGACCGAATTCGTTTTCGGGCGGACAAACGAAAGAAAATGAGTGAAACTAAGTGTGGCATGAGGTTGCCAGGAGACTGACATGGAATTATCGTTTTCGAAAGCATTTTGGTTCCAGTTGGTTGATACAAGACTTTTCCAGGAAGCTCATTGACCGGGAAAGGTTTGCCGTTCACAAAGAAAAAAAATACCGTGAGGGTGCTTGGACTGTTCGCTGCTGTATCTTCTCTTTCATCGTTGATGAATTTTCTTCTGCTATCGCTTTCTTTTCTGTATGAGCATAATGGAATTAGGATTTTTATTTTGTCCGAGTCTGACCTTCTCAAGTTATGTTTTCCAACATAACCAAGCTGAAACTATATTTATAAGTGAAAGCTTTTGTTCTTCGAAAATGAAGAGGCTTGAAAAGAATGCAGCTCGACCGAGAAGATTGCAGTTGTAATTCTTGGTATGAAATCAATCCTATAGTTTATTGATAACCTGTTTACGGTTTAGTGTTAAAGTCTATAAACCTTGAGTTAATTTTATTCCAAGTTGAAATATAAATAATCTCCCTTACATTTTACTCTAAAATGTTCCTATTTGGTTCGGTACCAAAACATTCACCTAAGTTCGAAAACGAACTTCAAAAGTGGCCTAGGTTCATTTGAAATCTGAAACAGCATCACATTAGTTGCTATTTTGAGCTATGTTCATTATTTGTTTTGCTGAAAATTGTTTACAAACAATTATGGTATGAAATTTTTGGTAATATGCATGTGAGAAGAAGAGAATAGCTTTTGTTGCAAGAGGAGACGTTGTCGGCGGAATTTACATTCTGCATCAAATTTAGTATGTATGCATGTTGTACTAGTGTTTCTTCCATGGAAAAGCGGCAATTGAAATGCAAATATTAGTCTAAAAGTTAGGCGATTATTTGCATGTATATATGTCTGTTCAAAATGTATTTGCATGTATGCCTCATCGTCTGCATGAGATTCTCATCACACTATTCAGCAGCCATTTCAGTTAGCATCCGTTCATTAAATTGAACATGCTGCTGCTTGGTTACGGCTACCAATGTTAGAGTGGTTCGATGCAGCCGGTTCTCAGAATTTAGCACTCGTTTCAATTCGACAGAAAATGAATTGATTCAATCTCACTGGCTTGTTTCAGTCAGTTGCATTAATAGAAATACCTCAGGTAAACCATTTAGTTATCCTTACATTATTTACTCAAACAATGTAAACACATATGAGTTAACGTTCACATTTGTCCGAAAATCAGGAAAGCCTTTCTCTACCTAAATTAACAGAACAATTAACTGAGGGGCTCACCATAATAACACAAAAATGGCTCGAATGAAAAGATCTGTGAAGGCTACTCTCCACTGGCAAAGAGAATAAGTCCTCCGTAAGCATTTTCCCATTTATAATAATAATGTTCCTGCAAATAAATTATGCAACTGGTGTTCCGGGGTTCTTAGTTTCGTTCTATTACATGAGCTTGTATTTGAACCGCTACATATGCCTACTCGTATTACCAATCAAGGTTTTTCGTGATGAAAATATAGGCTTACTGAGTATCAGTATCTTCGTGATAGTTAGGCACACGAGTGATGAATAACTTTCCAGCTATGTGTAGTGGTGTAATTATTTATCTAGTTAGTTATTCGT
The DNA here is from genome assembly GCF_030247185.1 of Malaya genurostris. Lineage (NCBI taxonomy): Eukaryota > Metazoa > Arthropoda > Insecta > Diptera > Culicidae > Malaya > Malaya genurostris. The sequence continues at coordinate 36,987,099 of NC_080572.1, forward strand.
ACACATTGGCAAGGGTAGTTCGGATTTATTACCGAAATTGTTTTCTATAAATTGCTGTTGATGTACACATTTTTCGATTAATCTAAAACATTTGAATGTGATTTTATTTCAATGAATTACAAAGCATTAAATGGAACATGGTTTTTATGCTTGTGCAATTTTTTATGTATAATTGTAGTTTGTGCGGTCTTTGCCCCGAAACGCCCTTTTGTTATCATTTGCGAAGACAACTATATCACAAAAAAACACAATTATTTCATTATAGTGTTGTTTCTGATCGCTGTAGCTAATGCGTGAACGAGTATTTTGCTTGAGTTGATTGTTTTTTTTTTTGATTAATTGAAGTATTAAATTATTGATATTGATTTAAGTAATTTTATTAGAAAACATGCTAATTGCTGCTTATAATCGGATAAGATTTTTAATATCATGCAGTCATTTAACTCTTATAAAAAATGAAACTTATACATGATGTAAATTCAAGCAAGCCGTAATTTTTGGACAGTAATGTCATGACAGAATATTACAACTATTAGTGTGTAAACATTGATTTTGTGACATTAAACATTGTGGCAACAAAGAAAGGGTTTTTTGCATCGAATCGATGAAAAATGAATATTCTATTATAACCCCAAGAAGAAAAAATACTACGCTATGCCCGGTCAATTGTTGCCGTTGACTACAACATCAACACCAAAGTCGAATATTCATGGTTCGAAGGTCATGTTGTGCATCTGGTGGGACCAAAAGGGTGTTATGTATTATGAGCTGCTACAACCAGGCGATACTATCACCCCTATTCTGCACATCGATCGATTCGAAATATTCCGATCGAATGTGAAATTTTCATTCTGCATTCCGTTCGAGTTGGGTTGGGTTGGGTCGGTTTAGAATCGTTCTAATTTGTTTATACAAGTGGGACGGTTTCGTTTACTAAGAAATTAATAATATAAATAATATAGAACGTGTAAGTAGTGTTCACAGCTTTGATGGCTAGTGTTCGAAATTTCAAGTGTTCCCAAACGAGAGTCGATCGAATCAAACAAGTCGAACGGAATAAAGAATGCAAAATTCGAACTCGAACGAAAGTGTAGATTCGTTCGTATCACAAATCCGTCGGATTACAGAATCGGGATGTATAACGGACGATCGGTATAGGCAATTGATATGTTTGAGCTGTACATTACGAGAACAACGGTCCGAATACAAGCAAGAACATGACAAGGTATTCTCCTGCATGACAACACTCGGCCTCATGTCGCAAAAAATATATGGAAACGCTCAAGTGAGAAATTTTGCCGCACACGCCGTATTCTCCTGACATTACTGCTTCTGATTACTGGTTGTACCGACGGATGCAGTACGATCTGGCAGATCATTGGTTTACTATTTTCGCAGAAATCGAAAATTGGCTTAAAACTTGGATTTCCTCAAAATACGAGACATAGGAAAAAGTAGTAACTAGCGATACTTTGATTAATCTTTAAATTCTCTTTACATTGTTGACCCTAAAAACAACGGACCGAATTAATTTGTTTTCCCAATAATATGATTTTATTATATGTACATGTTTTAAATTGTCAATTTAGATGAATTGTGGCGCTCCTTCCATGTGCATCGATATCGTGTAAATTTACACGATTTTTTTCTAAGTCTGCAGGTCCAAGGTATCGTTTACACTAAACGAGAAGAAAGATTTTCAAAAGTGCGAAAAGAAATTGGGAAGAGCGTGAAATCAAAATACTTCACGAGAAAGGGAGGAAACGTCAAGAAGCGCCAGACATTGTTACATATCGAAGAAGTTTGATTAATTGGTACATTTTAGAATCAACAAATCGGTTCCATTGAATTGATAACGATATTTGATCCTACTGAAAAAAAAAACTGTTTCAGTGTATAACTACACAATTACTGAAATCATTCAGATTGTTGTGTAAAGATCACGATGAACTTTGGAAAGCTTTAAAGTACATAATAAATTCCGCGTCAACTTTCTCGCTGCTTAAGGAAACACGTGGTTATTTTTGACAGATGGAAAGTACAGAACAAGTTTCGCGTAAATTATCCTGCTGCATAGAAGCTGAACAATGCATTCTAGAAGCTGATTAGAAGTTCGTTTGATAGCGTCACGCGTACTTTCGAGTGGGATAATTACTTCAAAAACGAGCTGCTTAGAATGCTATTCGTGAGCTTCGTTGAATCACATCGCAGCACTGTGCTCTACCAAAATCAAGCACCGGTAACAAACATTTGTACCTGCTCCGCACTGCCTTGCATATTAGTCTCATATGAAAAATCGGCATGTCGAGAAAAGACGATCAAAATTTTATTTCCGATTTTTTTATTTATCGTGCTAAATGCTAAATCATCGTAGTTTTACATGAAATATCGATAATACACCTTTGCTGTTACAATATTGTAACAAATGAAATGAGGCATGAGTTGATATTTTTTTCACATTTTACTGAACAAACCCTCAACTTTTATTGCAATTTCTGAGAGTATATTGAGGATAGATTTCATTCCTCATGCAAACTTTGAATTGGCGAAAATCGATATGGGACTGATATGCGAGTATGGGCAGCGCAGTTCTGGTATCTTCAATACCGTGGAAATATTTGAATATGTAAAATCATTTATTAATCATTTTCTACCTCTGTTATTTTTGCAGTAAAGATTCTGTTTCAAACAATGAAAATTTCAGTTTCAACATGTGCGAAAACGTTTTGTTGATCATTTTTGAGTGCTTTTATTTGTTGCATACATGATGAAATGCCACTTAATAGACCGTACGGATGTGTAATCTCAATTCAATCTATTATAAGAAGTAGCTTTCTGCTGCCTTTTAATTTATTCCTCTAGCGTTCAAAATAACCTCAATCGAACCGAAACAAATTCCGGACCTCAATATTGGTCAACATACCATCTTATAAAACCGAATATGATTTCTCGAAAGGTTTTAAGGCTGGAATAATAAAATTCGCGTGTTTAATTTATTTAATAATGGTTGTGTGTGCATGCAACAAAAATATGCACTCACTTTTGACGGAGATGGCCGTACCGACGGGCCTTAGGCTGTTTGGAACGTAAATTTTTGAATTGCTTATGAAGGTGATGTCGTTTCCGTTCGGACTAGCACTCTTCTGTAAATTTTACTTTACTCAGCAAAGTTGAAAAACCATTAGGGTATTTTTTAGATAATTTTAAATGAAGTAACATTCTAAAGTTTTCACGTTCAGAATGCTATATAGTTTCTGAATTTTCTCTTTCAAAATTTCATTTATAATTTGGTTTCGAATAGTTTTAAAAAGAGAATTTGCCATTTTTACTTTGCAGCAAGTAGGGATTAATTGAAATCTACTAAATTTTTGCTTAGATATTCCAGCAATTCTCCTCCTCACTCTTATAAACTTACTAAAATCGTCGAAAGATCATACAGAATATTTGAGAAAATTCGGAATATATCAAATCTCGTATTCTCATTGCGAGAAAAAATATATTGGACAGACAAAGAGGACCTTGGAAATTCGATTCAAAGAGCACGTCGTAGAAATAGTGAAACTCTCTAATGAATTTGAAAAGGGTTTGCCATACCATTTCAAATTAAAGGTAGCAGAACATGTATTTATCGATGATCTTGAACTTTCTACAAATGACATAAACATTTTAAAACAGATTTCCAAGCCATAGAAATTAGACGTGACTGAAAGCTTAGAAATATATTAAAATAATTTAATTTCTTCATTGAATCATGACCCAGGCAACAAATATTCCTGGCTTTTCAAGTTGCATGAAACTACACATGAAAAACAAATAAGCATAGAATATACGTAAACAGTTATTACCTATCAATAACTAAGTTACCTGAATTAATCTACTTGCATTACTATAAAACGAAACAGAACAGCAAGTCTTCTTCAAACAGACTTCTAAACTGATACACTGACGATGAATTCAAATAGCATTTCAAATCTATCTGCATTATTTTTTTAGTAATATAACGAAGTAGCTAAAAAATTGATGCACGTTGATATTTTCTGTGGTCTGACAGAAACGTATCTAATGTTTGTTTCATCCATACATATTGAAAAGACGTAAGAAAGTGATAATCAAGTGAAAAGGAAAAGGTAGATTACAATTGTAAACTTGTTTTCAAAGAACTGTTAAAAAGTTTCCGAAATTTTAGGAAAACAATGTTTTAATATTTGATTTTATTAGGATACTGTTTCAAATTCTGGAAATTGTAGCGATATATTATAATTCACGCAATCAAATATTTATGTTATCAATATTCGGAGCTGTGAAGGAAGCGCACCTGTTTTATTCGTATTCACATTAGTTATGTCATGTCTCTGACATTACCCACTCTTTTTATATACCTTTCCAAAGCACAGAAGCGTTTGTATTTGTTATTAATCAGATCAGTTTCCAGCATTCCGTGAATGATTATGAAAAAGGCCAAGAATTATAAAAAAATAGAAACGTCTCGTTTTTGCCATCTTTTCCATTCGTGCATCCAAAGGAATAATGACATTGCTCTTAATGGTTCATTTGCAGTTCCACTTTCATGGGATCCACTAGCACGATGGAAGTGTCATATTCCTCTGCGACTAACAATGTTATGCTTTCGTTTCATTTGTCCTATGTCGTCGGATATCCTTTGTCATCACGGTAAAACTTTCCAAAATGCAATCTCCAGCATCTTTCCATGCCTCTTTTACTTCTATTTCCTATTCGATTTCGCCGAGAAGTCATTGCTATTCGGCACCATGATGACCCATCACGGCAAACATTGGCTCCTTTGTCATTCCGCGGTCGTCTTCACCATTCATCTTGTAGCCGTTTCTATATTCATTCTGTTGCTGCCACGACACAGCCTTCGCGGTCTGTTGGGGATGGGTTATGTAAAAAAAGAGCGAATTCTTCTTGTTCAATATGGAGGCCATATTTATTTTTATTAAACTATTTTTTTCTCATTAAAAGCGGCCTTATTAGATTCCTACCAGCATCATTCCTCAAATTTGATTGCTCGTATAACCGAACGGACTTGGAACGAGAAAAAAACACGCCTTTGTCAACAGCGGTTTCGCGAGGAAATGATGTAATCATTACTCATCATGTGCCGTTTTGTGTACTGAAATTGGACATTCAAAGTCACAAGGCGCATAGAAAATTGTCCACCCGGCTGAATCGGGTCGAGTCGCACCACCGCGCACCGATCGAATAATGTACAATGCAATGGTCAGGTGGATCGAATTTCCAGTTATGTGCCTAGCAGGTAGCCTGGTTTCTTGGAATACCTTCTGCTTGTGCTGACAGGAGTACCCGATAACGTGTAAAGTGATTAAAGAAAGCATACGGCAAAGTACGATAAAAGCTTTCAGGTTTTCACGTTCTGTATCGGACATGGACAGTGCTGTTTTTGTATTTGTTTTTTGTTCTTCTTTTGGTTCGTCTATTGTTGTTACATACCGCAGTTGGCCGATTATCCCTTTACAAAATTTTAAGCATGAGATAACGATTTCCCGGTAAAAACAATTAGTACTGAAGCTTGTCGCAGCAACCGGAGAAAAATCGACTAGTAAAAATAGACTCAATTCGTTGAGCTGAGCAATGTTTGTGTGTGTATATATGCATGTGTCAAATAATCTCAATTTTGACAAATTAGGATTTAAATGAAAGGTCTTGTGGTCCCATACGGAATTCCCGAATTTCATCCGGATCCGACTTCTGGTTCCGGAGTTATAGGGTAGAGTGTGTTAAATATTGTACACCGTCACTTAAATATTGTTCTCAAGTTTTTTGTTTCGCCGCTTTAAGTGAGGGTACAAAACGAGAATCATTACTCATTGAATATACTTTACCCTAGAACTCCGGAATCGGAAGTCGCATCCGGATGAATATTGGAAATTTTGTATTGGACTATAATTCCTCTTATTTGAACTTAAGTTTGTTAAAATCGGTTGCGCCAGTCGAATGGCCATTCGATTCGGCCCTCCGTACCAATTTTCACTAGTCGATTTTTCAAGTAAGTGCATAACCTTTCTATATGAGAAAAGCGAAAAACGTGCGATCACACAATTTTATGAATCTTCGAAACGGAGCATACAACATTTTTTCATATATGACCGAATCGATTTTTGGTAACTTACACTCAAACGATTTCGGTGCAAGAATCGATTTTCACAGTAATTGCATAACCATTCTATATGAGAAAGGCAAAACAAGTCCTTGAAAATAAAATTTTTATATCTGTCAGTCTATATTTCCGGAATCGGAAGTCGTATCTGGATGAAATTTGATAGGCTTTCCAATATTCACATTTTCACCTTCATCTCTACTAATCTTGTGAAAATTGGATGAGAGCGGTCTCTGAAAACAATCGTGTTCACTTTTGATGTGCAACACATCTTTTATTTCTATATAGGGGTGCAAATTCTATATAGGGGTGCAAACTCCAGGAAAAATACACGTAGAAATGTGGTCAGGTTTTAAACACTTACAGCTCAGTCTATTTTGTATCAATTATTATTATTATTTCATCATTTGATTGGAAATATTCCTAAGTTTCGATTTGAATGTATGAAGCCGCGTATTTTCAATTATATATGATTGAAATTTTGATTAGTAACGAGCAGTGTCCCATTTTGTCTGCTAAAAATCTCCAAAATACCGGATTTCCCTGCCATAGACGACGGTTTTGAAGGAGTAAGCGATATATCAAAGGTAAAGCATCGCTCTGATTGGTCAATCTATGCAAAAGCGAAGCTGTGGGAAGCACGCGAATCTATAAATGGAAGTGAAATTTAGCTAACGTTTCAGTCCTACGCGTAGCATGCTAGAGGTAGGTTGTTGATAGACAGCAAGGCAAAAAGTGCCATAAAACGATTTGAAGCTTCAATTGGTATGCTCTGATCTTGTGTCATGCAAGCTCGGATGAAATTCCATGTTATGTCGTTTCGCCTGAGAAGTTGACAACTACCCCAGAGTAAATTTTGAATACTTAAGATTAATTTCTAATTTATATAAGATGAACTCCATTGATAATGAGAAAAAGTTTATCGCTTCAACCGAAATCGCAGAATGGTAATAATGGTAGAGAAACTTAACGCTATAAAAAAAATCTGCTTGCATACAAAACTTGAACACAAGCTTGGCGAAGGAAAGCTTAAATAACGAAATCCGTATCGCAAGTATGTACAAAGATATAATTGCATACATTTGAGATATTGGTGTAATTTCGTCGGCTTTAATGTCGTTTTCGTTTTTAAATTGCACTACGCCGGTGTAGCGAAGGCTGAACTGAAACCGTTCATTTTAACCTATAGCACTGCACCAGTGCTACACTTTTTCTGCACCGATACCACTGGTGTAGCACTTATCCAAAGTTTGGTGTTGCTCTGTACAATGGAATTGTTTATTGTAGTCAAGGGTTACTGTTTATGTTTTCATCATTTTTGTTCTTTTATTTATGCCATGGTGTAGCACTGCACCGGTGTAATGCAGTTTTAAAACGACATAAAACAAATACAAATCAAACAATGTTCCTAATAAAGATCAATCTAAGCAGACTCTCGTACAATTGCGGATTCAAAAGTGTGACGATTGATTGAACTGTTTGATTGTAGATCATTAGAAATTTTGGTTGCATTGTTTCACACCAATGGCTCGAACAACCCGATGGGGCTGATCCTTGTAGTTTTTTAGTTCATTTTGAACTTTTTACACCGTAGCTCCCGAACCGCCAAATTTAAACCGTCGTTTAGAGTACGATGGCAAAATCGTATGAAAAATTTAAAATTTGAATAGAAACTAGTAGAGTTTGTACGTCATGTTAGTTGGTGACCGTACGAAACGACTTCGATTATACCGGCTCTCGAGTTCTGGTGTTGGAAGTACATATAATAGTGAACCCACTTCGTTTTCTTAAGGATGAACTACGCGAGCAAAGCAATGTTTCATTTCGTAGATTTATACTAGATAATGCTCTAACAATCTCTTTGGTTTCTTTCAAAAATCGAAGAGAAACATTTTAAATAGAATACCACAGTATTATATATGAGAATATGATTGATATGAGAAAGGCATCATTGCACTACTGGATGGATTAAAACAGGTTTTTTGCGGTAGTTGACTCAACTAATGTTGTTTTGTTTAAACCAATATTACTGAAAATGGATATACTCTGAATTTTGTGGAACAAAATTTAGTTGGCAACCCGATTGAACAATAGTGTACCATCATCGATATTTGTTTATTTGTTAAAATACAGGGTCCGGCACTCGAAGTGTAACCAACTTCAGACCTTCGAGCCTGGCGTCAAGGTAAATGCGACATATTATCGGGAAAGTTATTGTCCGCGAGTGGGCCAAAATACGCCTGCAAGTCACATTCGGGCAGCTTGCGGTTCGTTTTTTGACCGTCTCAAGGCCATAGTCAAGGCAAAAGGTGGTCATATCGAGCAAAAGTGAATTGATTCTGAATTTTGTATTATTTGTACACATTTTGTACTTTGAATTAAGTAAAAGTAATTTTCCAAACTGAATTTATGGCCTTTTTAACTGGTTACACTTCGAGTGCCGGACCCTGTAGTTCATCTGACAAATAAATGTCTTCATGAATAAAGGATAAACTTGATAATTTCTGTGAGAGCTTGTGCGTTGGTTCACCAAATTCAAAGGGTCCGCCATCTGACAATTTATTTTTAACTAGCGGTTATTTCGACATTGGTAACCTTAATGTCACTTCTGATTTCACAGAAACTTAGTTTTATCCTTCCGCTGAACGAAAATGATTGTGTATACGCTTGAGGAACGCGTGAAAATAGTGCAGTGTTACTTTGAAAATCAGCTTGAAGAAGACGCCGATTTTTGCCAAAAAATCATCTTCTCGCACGTTATCATGTAGAAGCCGATGCATCCTCAGAGAGTGATGGTTTGGTGCGGATTTTGGTCCGACGGCTTGATTTGGCCATTTTTCTTCGGCAGGAGCCACCGACACGATCATGGCGAGCGCTACCGCGCCATGATTAGCGGTTGGTTCTTCCCGTTACTTGAAGAGGAGGACTTGGACCCCATTTGGTTCCAAGAAGACGTCGCTCCAAGCCACACAGCCAACGCTACGATCGATCTTCTGCGCACAGTCTTCGAAGATCGAATTATCAGTCGAAATTCGGATATCGTTTGGCCGCCTCGGAGCTGTGATTTGACGCCGTTAGACTATTATCTTAGGATGGCTGTCAAAGATAAGTGTTATGTGGACAAGCCAGAGACAATTCAAGCCTTGAAGGACAACATTCGTACAGCCATAGCTGAAGTAAAGCTGCATACAATCGGAAATGTACTAGAAAACCGACAGTATGGCGTACTGCAAGGCCAGCCGAGGCAGCCATTTGAATGAAATTATATTCCACAATTAACCAGAAGGATTGTATTGATAATGAAAAAAAAAATTTTTTGAAATCGGATGAACCGTTTGTGTTTTATTCCACGTTTAAAAAAAAGTTTCATGGCGGACACGATTAATCGCGATCGGTAAAGTGAAATGGTGTTATTTTTTTTACATAGAGGACAGTAATGTCCTTCATGCAATGTGAGAATAAATCAGCTGACTATTGTTTACGATTCGATCTCAGCATTTTTCCAAAATGAGCACCGCGTACGCTTCGCGCTTCGAAGCATTTTTTTGTACTCGCACTCGAAAGGTACCAAAATCATCCCTCTGTATCAGTTCCGGAAGCAGTATAACGGTCCCTGAAGCTTAGGAAAGTCGATTCAATTAGCTCTGAGAATATTGAGTGAACATATTAAGTACGTGCACACAGAGCCTTTTTATGATTAAAACGAACTGAGTCGAATTATTAGGACACTAAGTCAGTTAGAAAACTGAACCATTTCGTCTGTGTTTGCATCAGATATTGTAAGTGCAAATGTAAATGATTTAACTGTCTATTACTTGAATAAATGCTAAAAATCTGTACACGTACTAACCTGTTACATGTATACAAGTACTCAAAATACGTCTGGAAGTCATGAAGCTGTTATTAATCATTAACCTCTTCTTACCGTTCGTTTCAGGGGAACCAGTAGCAATCATCCTTCAAATACAACATGTCAACATAAACAAGTCTTACGAATGCATATGTTACCCTCATGTCGCTAAGTACCGATAAAACAGTTTCAAAGCGTCTGTAGCGATTTCCGGGAAGCCTGGAACTTCTACTGTAAAACCCTGACCCGCCAAAATAAAAATTAATGAACGTAATTTAATTTGCTGGCGGGAATGGTGGCGAGGCGACAGCACAAAAACAGTACTTCAAAAGAAAAGAATTGGCTATTCAGGACCGAGAGTCACCGAAATATCATGCCGCAACAAATTACGGCAATTGATTGAAAAGATACGCACGAGCGAGCGGGTCGTACTTTACCATCCTCCCTTTGAATAGCTTGCAGTTTTAATGGAAAAACAATAGCCACTTTCTAGCAGGAGTGAAGTAGTTAAAAAAAAGCCGGTCAACATAAAAAAAACATAACCAGTACGGGAGTCGCAGACGTGAGTGGACGATGTGTATGAATAGCCCCAATTCAATGAACGAGACAGTTGGAGTGGTCGGAAGAGTGTCGATGCTCTAGTGAAGTTGGGCACAACGAGTGTTAGTTATATAATAAACATCCGTAGTAACCAGTGCTCGAACGAATCGTAAGTTTACCGGTGGTCCACCGAACGCCAACCAACCCCGATGTAGTGTTACGGCTAGGTGGCGAATGAATGAAAATGTATTAATTTGTTTGTGGAATGCGATGTATCAGGATGTGAACAAGTGTGTGTAAGCTGGATAAAAGCACAGATCAAGTATGTTGAAAATTTTTCCATAGGTTTGAATTTTAGACTGCAGATCAATACGTGAAGAACTAATTAAAAAGAAGTTAGTACTTTTGAAATCAAAATAGTACGACCACGGAACTGTGAATTGGATAAAGTAAGAATCGGTTTGTCGTACATTTGTATGTAGATAACGGAAAACCATTAGAGTAGAAATGGTTGAATATTGGCAAAAATAACTGATCCAATTCACTATTTAATGCACATGGAAATGAAAACGATGTATAGAATTTATTGTAACTCCCATATTGATTCAAATTGAAATTATTGCCAGATGCTCGTAGGCTGAAGAAAACGACCAATATTTGCCACCGTTACAATGTTTGTGGGTGTGCTTTTTGCTCAGTTGGACGAAACAATCTATTCACATCAAATCGGATTGGAATGAAACAAATCGAACACGTGTGTCTATAAACTCTGTCATTAAAATATCGGACAAGTCACGTTTCGAAACGATTGTTGTGAATTTGATCTGCAAAATAGGCACGGTGCTGTTGAGTTGCAACTATGGCACCGACATCGTGTGGCCCCGGGAGGCCACCACCCCCGATCGGACGGTTGAAGATCCGATCGATAGGACCGTTGCGAACGACACTGGTTAATTGGCTCTTACTGACAATGATGACGTTGCTGATGGTGAATCTTCGGGTCATCAATGCCGAGAAAACGAAAGCTTGTAAGTACAGTATTCTATGTATGTACTCATTTGTTTGTATATTTTTCGCCAATCAAGAGTAAACCACAGCATTTATTACAATAATAACTTGAAATTGGCGACCCTGAAACTAGAGATCAGTGGCAAAGATGTCAGGTAATTTTTTTTCAAAAATTTGTGATCGAAAAAAATTAGTCTGTGTAAAATCTGTGTCCACTTATTATAACATCATTGCAGCTCGGGACCATTTTCGCGAGCAAAAAAAAAACAAAGGTCTCAATACTCTCATATAATTCATGTTTTCATAACTTTTTTTAATGAATTTTTAATAAGAACATAAATGTTTGTTTGAGCATACACTAACATAACCTTTTCAATTTATAAAAAGTTTTGAGTTAAGTTTACAGGAATTCATCGTTTTCTTTTGCATTTTTCCTTGATTGTCAGATAGTTACTCTATTTAATGCCAAAATTTGAGCCAAATTGATCAACGGGATCATTTACTCTTGAAGTTGACTGATGTGAAAGTGATGTTTTTGCGTGTGCGCGTATATGTCAAACTAAAAATAATTTTTTTTTGTACAGTAACTGCTACATGCAATCAAAGCCCGATTCGATGATGGATATTCAAGGATGAAGTAATTAAGGTACCAGTGTATTGAGGGAAGTCTCTAGAAACAGTTTTATGATAATTTAGCAGCCAGATTTTGCCTATAAGCGCGCAAGGTTTATAGTTTGTTAACCTTGAATCGTCGACGACACATCAGTATTTGGTAGTTAGAGAGTTGATCAACATAAGGACTTGCACTGATATATTGCCGTCGTACCACAGTGTTATTCGTGCTAAAAACAAATGTTATCCTGGACACCAACGAATAGATGAAGCAAGAGCTGTTGTGGAACATCAGAGTTTATTAGATCACACTGTCAGCCGAGTAATTGAGGCTGATCAGGAAGATGTTGAGAAGCAAGTGTTACCAAATGTTTCTTCAGAAATTGGTTTCGACGATAGCTCGAGATATAGCGAGTAGAAGCAAAGTTTTAACTGGATATGAAAGTGTACAAATGAACATATTGTACAGTCAGTTAATAAAACCGATCTGGAACATAATACTGTCAGGTTTTTAAGTTGGTTTTACAAGCAGTAATATGAATGATTTTCACATTTGTTACAAAAATACATGAAATTACTTGTCTAACATATCCAACAAAAATAACCGTTCTGTAGCAATTGTGAATCATGCCAATTTTAACATTTTAGCAAATGTGTGTGACTAAAAGTTTCACTCAATTTTATCGGAGATGGCATAACCGATTTTCTCCATATAAGATTCAAATGAGATGTCTTAGGATTTCTTAAATACTTCTTGTTCTTAATCAGATCCTACTGGTGATTAGTGTAAAAATCTTAATTTCACATAAATTAATCGAGTTTATCGGATTTGCAGATTTTAATAGTCGAAGATCAAATGAATTTATTTTACCAGTATTCGGTTTTCGATCCCGGAAACATCACATCAAATGAAATGATTTACAACAGCTTATGTGAATTTAACTGACTTCGGCTACACATAAACAAAAAAAATTGTTTTCAGGGTTTATGTTGAACTGCTTGGTCACATAACAGTTCAACATAAACTGTTATGTACTGACGAGTCGAGGCGAAACATAAAGTATGTAAAAATGGTTATGTGCCCTATGCACAAAAACAGGTTAACCCCTAAAATGACCTTTATTTGTCGATTTTTCTCTCTTTGAAATTGTTTTATTGCTTACTGCACTTCATTGACTTAGATCCTGTACTCTCGATCGTAGTTTTTCTACTGCTTGGGATAAGCTACAATTCGAATGTAAATTGGTCGAGACTATTATTCATGGTATATTTTCATAGGACATTTTGGGTAAGCAGATAAATCACATTGATTGAAATGATGATGATTGAACATTCTGGCTGCACGGAATGTAATGTGTTCCCAATAGTAAAAAATGATCCTTCTATTTTCAATCTGGAATGCGTTGGTTTTTCGTTGGTGACATGCGCAATTTTAACTGAAATGGGTTTGAACATAAACAAGGTTATTTTGGTTAAAAGGATGCAATTAATTACTACTACTGGTAGTTTATGATGAAGAGTCTGAATGCTTATTTTAAAGAAAACGGTGGCTAGGATTTAGACTAGTGGTCGATATATGCTTACCAACCCAGTTTTGCGGTAGAACTGTGTCTACTACAATTCATTGTAGCAGAAATGGTAAAGGCGTATGCACGGATTGCATAAGAACGCAGGTAACTAAAAATCAATGAATATTATTTTCGTTAGGATAATTTCTGACATGAGTATATGAATTCATTCAGATTGTTCGGTTAGTTCAGAAAAGCTTGACTCAACGCTAACGTCGCATCTTCAACAACAATGCATTTGAACTTGATCATCAAAAGTATGGATAGAAAAAAGCGTGTTTTGTCGGTTGTGTCACGTATGCCAATATATCTCAGGAAACGGCAGTGACAGCCATTTGATCTTCGAACTTGATTCACAACCCAATAATAAGTTTCAAACGACCCTAAGTTTGTTACAATCGGTAAAGCCATCTTCAAAAAAATTAAGCTGAGAGAAAAATCTGAAATCGTACTCATATACACATACACACAGGCAGGGATGTCAGTTTCACAGATTAATCTGTGTTTCACAGATTTCCAATTTTCTGCACAGATTTTAAAAATGACACAGATTTTCACAGATTTCTGAAAATGATCACAGATTTTCACAGATTCTTGAATAAATAATAGATTTTGGAAATCGAGCACAGTTTAGCACCAAAAAATACAGAACGGTTGAGGAAAAAGGTACAGAGCGTGATGGTAGTGAGACCTTTTTTTTTGTTCACTAAATTGAATTCGATCTGCTATAATGGTACGGAAAATGGGTAGTGAAACCTTTTTTTTTTGCTCACCAAATTGATTTTTAACTGAATGCTATTGTGATACGGAAAACGGACACAGATTTTCACAGACAGGTTTGGGGTTTGATCACAGATTTTTGAAAAAATGACCTGGCATCCCTGCACACAGGCATTTTCTGATCCCGTCGAGCTGAGTCGAATAGAAGTGGAGAAAGTAGGTTGATGTCTCTTTGTTATGTAATTATCACTCACAAATGAACGGATTCTGTCGGACAATTTAATTCCTACAAGATGAAGACAAACTTGTCAAATTCTTAAAATCTTGTTCCTTCTGCAAAATGACACAATGTTTACACTTGCCTAGTGAAGAATCAGTAACTTTTCACTTCCTTCTTGTTAATTACTGTCAACTTTTCGCCTGCGAATTGTGCGCTGAGCAGTTATTTCATTATAACTTTCCTGTCTGTGGTGACGACCCTTTTCGCTGTAACTTTGCGAGTGAGATGACTACAGCACTCAGAATATACGATGACTACGTTCAAAACAAACGGCCCCGTTTTCGACTTTGTTTTGTTTCATCAATCTTTAATGAATCCATTTTCCGAGCGTCAAATAGAAAAGCTCTGATTGTTGACGTGAGCAGAACGGTTGTGGCTGCCTAATTACTTTTGCAATTAGTTTTATTATTCCTATGCAAAAAAAGATCACATCATAAAATTTTTTATTAGATTTTCTTCTTAAATTCAAAGATTCATTGCTTTGTTACGAGTTCTATTTTATCATATTTGTTTGTTAGATCTATATTTTTTATTTATTTAAATTTATTACCAATTTTCAGCGGCACAGAAACAAAAAACGATATAGTGATGTGAACGATTAAATAATATTGTAAAGAGCAAAACTAACAAATGAAAGACGAAAGGCAAAAATAGCTATCGCTGTTGACATTAAGCAGTATAAAGTTCGACCTTCGTTATAAGAACTTGAAACGATGTTGAAGGAGAAAATGCATTTTGATCTATAACACATGCATTTGCTTCCACTCAATAAAAAATAATATTGTATGCATTCAATTGCATGATAAGTTGAAAGCAAATGAATTCGCTGTAAACATGTCAGTGTCAGAATGGTATCATAGAAGTGCGTGTGCATGATTTGCCATCCTCCGCTTGCGATGATTTTATTCGAAGAACCATGTGGCAGCATAGATACACTCTTTCCATCTGAAAGGTAATGTGCCTGTGACTTTCGGACAGGAACCAAGGCTTCCATATAAATTGCCGGTCACCAATGACAATCAGCTGCCTTCATGTAAACATTCCCAAATATCTTTTATCCGGAAAGCCACGAGAAAAACTGAACATGGAGATGTTTATATCAAAAACCAATGCAGCTATTTTCTTATCAGTTTCAAATAATCCAAGTACTTCTGAGACAGAGCTTATAAGGTGTACAACTTTGCTTCCGCCGTTTTCCGATAGGTGGCTGTACCGTCTGAGGCTGGTTAAAATACATAGATGATAATGCCTTTAAAGTGAGTGTGTACAGTGCCTAACGAATTGTCATCGCCGTTTCAGTGACAGTTGTTCTTGTTTTCGTATTATTCACGCTTGAAAATGTCTGTTTATGTGCCCAATTTTCGCCATTTGCGGGAAGTTTTACTTTTCCGTTACAATTCGAAAAAAAAATGCAACTGAAGCGCATCGAATGCTTTCAGAAACTTACGGTGATGCTGCTCTGAGTGAAAGAACGTTTCTACGTTTTAAAAATGGCGATTTCGATGTCGAAGACAAACATGATGGTGGAAGAGAAAAAACCTTCGAAGATGAATAACAATTTACTACGAACTCTTAAAACCGGGTAAAATCATCACAGGATATCGCTACCGAACGCAACTGATGCACCTTAGTCGCGCGCTAAAAGAAAAGCGGCCACAGTATCAAGAGTGACATGGCAAAGTCATCCTCCAACACGACAATGCTCGGCCTCAAGTCGCAAAAGTGTCCAAAGGTACCTGGAAACGCTGAAATGGGAAGTCTTGCCCCACCCGCCGTATTCCCCAGATGTCGCCCCTTCTGACTTCCACCTATTCCGTTCGATGGCACACGGCCTGGCAGATCAACATTTTCAATCCTTCGAAGAGTTGGAAAAATGGATTGCTTCATGGATAGCGTTAAAAAAGGACTCCTTTTTTCGAGCCGGGATCCGAAAATTTCCGGAAAGATGGGAGAAAGTTGTCGCTACCGACGGACAATACTTTGAATAATACATCTGTAAGCACTTTTTCGCAATAAAGCTTAAAATTTTGGAAATGAACGGTGGAAGCAAAGTTGTACCCCTAATAGCAATAGTAATACACTCTCATCAACGAAACCATCACTTACATTCAATGTACAAGCTAACAACAAACGCAACGCCTGAAAAATAACCGTAACGTTTGGCCATAGTCCAACAAGATTGGAATAGTTTTCAGTGCAGTTTCGCAGCTTTTCTGTGCTCTGCATCGTCAACTTAATGACAGATAGAAATTTTCAACATTCTTCACCTTATATTTTCGGAAATGGAGGTCGAATCTGTCATAGTGATCTGTGGGAATATAAAATCTTCTATTTGAATGTAAGTTTGTTAAAATCGGTCGAACCGTCTTCGACAAATTGAAGTTAATATCATTTTGGAACCTTTTATCTCAATTTCCGATACTCCCGGAGCCGGAAACTGGGAACCGGTATTGCTGAAATGAGTTTATTATTCTTTCTACTAACAAGATCTACAAATTAGAATATTTTGATAGTCTATTTGGAAAAAAATCTCTCATTTTTGCGACGCCACTTTTAAAAATCGAATAAGAATTTTTGCACTCATCATTCTGTAATTCCGGAACCGGAAATTCAATTTAAAATGAAATTCAGGAATTTTCTATGAGATCTTAAGTTCTTTAATTTAACACTAAGTTTGTGAAAATCGGTCCAGCCATCACCGAGAAAAGATTTTCTAATCACCCTATAATTCTGGAACTCGGATTTGAATTTATGTTCGATGCAATAGGCCTAATCCTGTTCGAGAAAAGAAAGTACACATAAATGTTTTTCACATCTGCGGAAATAAACACACAGATATTTTGCGAGCCCGACGAACTGAGTGGAATGGTATATGAAAAACCCTTTTTAATCCACCTAGTTGTGTGATAATGTTTTTCTCCAGTCATTTCAACAGTTTCATTAACGTTTGAATTAAAAAAAAGATTTTTTTGGATGGCGATAGTTGCTTTTGATGAATTTCCCATGGAAGGTAACTATTTAAGCTTACTTGCAAAAAAAATCGGCGTCTTTGCGAGCGACCTTCCGGAAGTTAACCGGAATATTCGCCATGGCGGACGAAAACATGCATGTTCTTTCTTCGTTTTATTTATCAATTCCTCCTCAGTTTAATTGAATTTAATCTGATCAAGCAAAATACTTTAATGTATGACAAAAAACTCACAGTGTAATAAATATATTAAATGTTTATATCTTCTTATAAACAGAAATTCTAAGCTCTGTCTAAAGAACAAATCATTAATTTATAAACAAATTTTCAGACCAGGGATGCTTTATTCCAATTTGGTTGAGCGAATCAGATGTAATATCACATAATATTATAAGAAAATTCCGACAAAAATCAATTCGCTCTCTTATTAGTTAGAAAGTTAGTATATAAGTTCCTTTTTCCCATTTACAATTTTTGCTACACAAAAATCACAAAATTGAGGAAGCAAATGATGTCTTCATGGTAATAACCAAATCATGTATATAATAGGGCTGAAAAGTCACCACTTGTGGATGAACACCCAATTTACATCTTAATAATTTATTTTAACTCATATTCCAATTAATATTAATAAAAACTACAAGGATCAGCCCCTGGGGTTGTTCGAGCCATTGATGTGGAACAAGGCAACCAAAATTTCTAATGATCGATATTTTCAAATAATCGTCACACTTTTTAATCCGCAAATGCACGAGAGTCTGCTTAGATTGATCTTTATTAGGAACCAACACCGAACACGTGAACCCAGAATATAGACTATAAGGCTATTCGCAACGCGGTGATGGATATCTGTTCTAAAATGACATACTGTTGTATAATTTAAAACTGTCAAAAATAAAACTCGAGCTTGACGATCTCAACGGAAAGATTTAAAATCTAATTATATATTTCTGTTTCAAATCAGGAACAAACAAACTAAATTAATAATTTCGAAAAGGATATGAATATTTTTACAGATCATAGTGTGCTGGAGTGCTTCTAAATGAAACTGTATTATTCAGTGCAAAACATTTAACGCTTATATTGATAATTTCTGAAATGTCATTCGATACTTTGACATCTCGTCTCTCGGATTTCGTAACAGACGATTACGCAAAAAAAAATTAAAACAGTGTTCTATTCGTGTTTCAAATATTCATTAATTTAAAACAATTTCGTCGAGCAGTTTTATATCTGTTTTAAATTTGTACTCGAAAAAATAGAACTAAATCTCAGCGTCGTGATTGACATGTTTCAGTTGTAGATCAGTCCATATGAAATAAAACAGCGTTGCGAACAACCTAATAGTCGTGATTTGTATTTGTTTTGTAGCCGACGAAATTACACCAATAGCCCAAGTGTATGCAATTATATGTTTGTACATGCTTGCGATACGGATATCGATATTTAAGCTTCTCTTCGCCAAGCTTGTGTTCAAGTTTTGTACGCAAGCAGTTATTTTTATAGCGTTTCTCTACCATTACTATCCTTCTGCGATTTTGGTTGAAGCGATAAACTTTATCTCATCATCAATCGAGTTCATCTCATATAAATTAGAAATTAATCTTATGCACTCAAAATTTACCCTGGGGTAGTTTTCATTTTCTCAGGCGAAACGACATAACATGGAATTTCATCCGATCTTGCATGGCACCAGCATCGCAGTTAAAGCTTCAAATCGCACTTTTGTCTTGCTGTCTAGCAACAACCTACATCTAGCATACTACGCGTAGGACTGAAACGTTAGCTATAATTTTGCTTCTATTTATAGATTCGCGTGCTTCCAACAGCTTCGCTTTTGATTCGATTGACCAATCAGAGCGATGCTTTCCCTTTGATATATCGCTTACTCCTTCAAAATCGTCGACTATGGCAGGGAAATCCAGTATGCCGGCGATTTTTTGCAGACAAAATAGGACACTGCTAGCTATTCATCAACATTTCAATGATATACAATTAAAAATACATGGCTATGTACGTACGTTGAAATATTTCCATTCAAATGGTGACATAATATTAATAATTGTTACAAAATTGACTGAGCTGTAATTGTTCAAAACCTGACCACATTTCTACGTGTATTTTTCTTGAGTTTCTAGTTTGCACCCGTATATAGAAAACAAAAATGTGTTCCACATTAAAAAATTCCTCCTAAGTTTTCGCGACAAAATTGTTGAAGTAGATATTACGCTTCTGGTGGGGTAGATATTACGCAGTTCCCCCGTTGGGCGAGTTCAATATTCACCCGTTCCACCTCCTCGAACGATCGCTTCGAGTAGTGGACCGACGCCAGATCCGGCCAGAACACCTCGTGTCGAATTTGCTAAGGGATCCTAAGCTCATCACTTAATTTTTGAAAATCGATCCAACCGTCTCGAAGAATCTGCACATGTTTAAATTTTGCACATATCATCCTGAAATTCTGGAACCGGAAGTCGAATTGGGATAAAATTCAGGCATTTTGAATGGAACTACTTGCATTTGAATCTCAATTCGTTGAAATCGGCTCAGTCATCGTCGAGAAAAGTTAGTGAGCAAAAATGTTAAATAAACACATACACACAGATATAATGTGATATATATGAACAAAATCAATTGGTGTGAGACACTCGGCCCACCGGGCCTCGGTGGTTTGGACAGTGGTTACAAAGCCTTTCTGTACAGGAAGGCAACACATAAGGCTACACAGCAGGCTTGTCGGAATATATGTTACCTTTACATAATATTGTTTGCCAGTTTTACGGCTATACAACAACAGTGAAACAATAAGAATTACAGAACCAATGAAAGATGTATCACACAAAACATTACCGAGATGTACTTCTATTGATAAAGCAAAATGGCAGCTTCGAACGTACGCAGAGAAGCAAAATCCCAAGACGGTTTCAAAACAAAATTTTCCATTCCGGTGTGTAGGACGTCAATGATTTTGAGAAAAAGAAGAAAATTATGCGGGCAGCGAACGCAAACAGACACGGTGTCTTTTGAAATAGCGTTGGACCAGAGCTCGTTTGCATGGAAGCGTCAAAATGCTTCCATCCAGTCGTCACATGGCGAATGAGAAGATGGTCATGAAGAAATCAAAAGAAAACTCAAAATTAATTTTGCTTCGGATGCATTTTAATCTAATTTCCATTCGAAACCAATACTCTTTCCCTTGTTTGTCAGTCGCCATCGAAAACTTGGTCATCTTTGACCTTGTTGAATTTGATAAAAGTTGTAAAGAAATGCTTAATTGGAATATATTTGTAGCTTCGGTTGAAGAGTGCTCTATTAAATTTTTCAATTTGATGTAACAAAATTCGTAACCAATGTACTATTAATATTTAGTGTACACCAAATTCAACATTTTTAAGCTCTCAATTGAAAATGATCGAGCTCTATCGAAGTACAGATTCAGGAGTACGAAGAAGTATATACAGAGAAAGTGTAGATCTTTAAATCGCAATTAAGTCGCAAATGATTTTTTTCTATTCACCAGTTCGACAGTAATATAAAATTGTTCGTTCCGTGCAAGCGAATGTTCCAGTTCATGTGTTAGTTTGGCGGTACTGACTGGAACGGTTTTCGAGCATTACTTTCGTTCCAACTTGTTCAGCGAAAGAAAAATAAAACAGAGGAAACGCAATTCTCTGGGGTGTACGTAGGTTATATAGCTACAATATCTACCCATAGGGTGAATCTACATTACCATCATCGCTGGTGCTCGAAAAAAGTGGCATCCCGCAGCCAGCATCGAAGTTCGTGGTATTCTTTGCTGGTTGAAGAACACTCGGAATTACGAAAATTGAAGCGGCAGTATAGATGGAAAGCGAACAGAAAACTTCAAAAGGTACTGTTCTCTGCAAATGCAGGGAGCCGGCGGTGAAAATCTTGGATGGCTTTCCCTTAACTTCTGTTTCATTACTGGAGCGCTCGGAGAAATTCAAAAATAGAATGAAAGAAATAGCTGTTATAAAACGAAAAAGGTTTCCATGAGCGATTTAGAGTGGTATTCCACTGCGAGAAGGAATAATTTGCATCAGCGAATACACCACAGAACATTTCGCAGTTCGTTGGAGTAGGTTATTACGAGACAGAGAGGAATCTAAGGACTTGTTTGAATCGTGAGCTTAAATGTCTGATTGCGTGAATAGACATACCCATATGTTCCTTAATAGTTCAATGATTCAAAGATTATCTCACACTAGTCGTTGTTATTATAAAGTGATCATCTTTGGGAACGAATGGTGCTACGAGCTTCTACATTACGCCCCATTATAACTAGTGCATTGTGTCTGTATTCTATTTGCATTTACATATACAATCCTAAACGATATTTTTTCTAAATGCTCCTAAATAACTTACCAACGATTACGTCCGGATTTATTTCCTTTCCTTCTAGTGTCTTCATTTCCTACAACAAAAATATCGGAAGTGAATATGCAGTACCAATATTGGTATAGTGGAAAGTGCTTTTTCTCTTCTCACTACTCGGCTGTACTTCTTCGATCAATGGATCAATTTTCATACACATATTGCCTCATAAGCTTTCGTTATGTGTGCTACCATTTTCCATTTCCGTGCCTAGGTCTCTGCATTTGTCACTCTCTATTCGCTCTATCTTCCACATTCTCACTCCACACGTACGCCAGCAAGCTTTTCCGATTCACCGTCATTTTCGGATAATAAATTTGATTGATTATTCACAACTCGAGCCTCTCGAGCATCGCACCGAATTCACACACTATCGCGATCCAGAACGGATTCCAGTATCGTACGGCAGAGGTGTGGGTAAAACAGAAAATTTGTTCAGCTTGGCCCAACTTGTCTGCTATTTAAGTGTCGCGATAGTGTTTTTTTTCAATCGCCTGGAGGGATGTTCATCGCGTAATAATATTAACTTATCATTAAGAAACGAAATCATAATTATATCCTCAATATTCGTTTGTATATTAGCATTATTAGCATTTGAGATATATCCTCAATATTCGTTTGTATATACATTAAATTTCATTTTTTGTTGATTCCGAACGAATTGCTATATTACGAATCCACGTGAAATAGCTAATGCCAGTGTTACATATATTAAAGTAAAAATATTGGTATTCTTACTAGCCACATGAAGAACGTGCTATTAGAGCCATTACACTCTACTTCTTGCAAAATGAAAATCGATCCCAAGTAGCAAATGCAACTCGTTGAAACTTTCTAATGTTGTACAATTGTTAGTTATGTTAGTTATGCTAAGAAAAATTTTTCGAACATATTGAAATTGATGGTCCAACTTAACTCTAATACTAATTATATTAAAACCGTCATCCAGTACCACACCATCAAGTAGGAGTTAAACAGGTTTGATTCATATTGTATAGCTCTTCCAAACGCCACATCATCCTAAAAATGTTTTGAACGCGATATTCTGGACCCAGTTAGAAGTCCAGAGTAAATAAATCTGACAAAGCAAAGCAAAGCCTTGGTATTACATTCCTGTAGTGGAATTTGACCTTCTTTTTCAACAGATTTCGCAGCCGATTCAGAGTGTGAAGAACCAGGCTGGTGCACTACGAATCCTTCCAGGTTGGGGCTCGAACATAGTACAACTGGTTTGTTAGACCAGTGCCCTATGCACTGAACCGCCAACCCGGGGTGACCCCATGTAATTTTTACTAAAAATCATCAATGGTAGTCTGAAACTTTTTTGAGCGGTAATTTATCCATTGTTAATTTTCAACGAATGGTTTTCGGATGATCGGATGACTTGTAAAAGTTTCATAAGTTGTTTTTTGCATGATTTTGTTGAGTGCATTTATCTGCTTATCAAATGAATCGGAATAATAAAGAGAAGTTTTCTTTGGCGAAACATTTTTTTCTTGTATATCCTTACCGCAAGAATTATTAACGAACACCATAAAAGAAATTTGGTGTGTAGGTCCATAGTCAGCAAATTTTACTTCAAACAAAATGCTAGCTACATTATGTAATCAGTAGTCTAGCACGTATCCAGTGTCTTGTACTACATCACAATTATTGTATGCTTTGATGTATACAGGATCCCAAATAAAATTGTTACCGGGAGAGAGATGGATCTGAACTGGAAACCCTATGCTTCCAAGAATTGTTTCTATTTAAAAACTTTAGTGATACAAGAGAAGCCATAAATTCAATCTCAATTTTCTTTTAATAAGCTGTGTCAATTTTACATGCACACATTCGAGTAATGCTTTATGTTTCATTATTACATATTTATTTAGATTTATGTTTCGTAGTGTACATGTCGGTTTGCATTTGTTTACTGTGGCATATCTCGATCGCAAAGTGCATTCATTTTTTTCATATCTATCTACACTGCATAATTCAAACCACAGAGATGCTTATGTTATCGTCAAGGCATTCGTATACAGCTATATACAGTTGGGTTTCTTCGGTAACCTAGCAAGACTGAAAATGACAGCACAGCGAGTCATTCGTATAGATTGTATTTCGGATCTGAGATGCTACGACGATTCCATTTTGCTGTTTTTCATATTTTTTTTCTAAAATGTGACGTATCACAATGAATTGTCTGCATGGTTCAGAACTGGATGGTAGATCTGTAGAATAATTTAGTGAAACATATCGTATGTCGTTGAATAAGATATCCATATAGGATTATGGCACTAAAAAGAAAGGTAGTTGTTTTCGTGGAAATGTGAGCTATAACTTTTGGATAATCTAAAAAATACTAACTTTGCTTGCAAATAGAATGATACGAGCAATTTTGAAAACTCGTGTAAATACTAGAAATTTTGTCATGAAACGAGTTACTTTACTATTGGGTTTCTTTTTCAAAATTAGCCATATGGAAGAATGGGCAGCACTTAATCGTGAATATCTCGACTTGTATTAATGGCAGCAACATAATTCTTTCACTATTTCACAAAAAATATGATCAGGAATTTAGGATAATATTTTGAACAGTGTGAGATAACGACAAACAACTCAAAAATAAAGATTTCTCAAAATTTGACAACTACGCGGAAGACTCTTTACTTTCGCTTGTGTTTTTCGCGCAAGGATGACGATTTTGGGGTTGTCAGGCAAATATCTTCAACTAAACGTTATAAAAGAGGATCCATGGTCGAAAAACGATAATTTCTTGTTGTGCGTTGGATGGAAGCAGACGTCGGGGCAAGAAGACGCATCCAAACAGCGGCATCGGAGAGCGCACCTTCTGCGTGGTTAAAAACATAAAACGCTCAGGTCGTAGTTCTCATTTGCCTTCCAGTCGTCAAGGCGAGAAGACGCATTAAACTAGTTTGGCATCATTTGGCACTGCGAGCGGATGTCTTGCGCTTTGTACGCAAAGCTAGTTTCAACTCAAACAAGAGCGATTGCATCATGGAAGCTTCTGGTCATTTGCATTGGAGAGAAAGAAAACGAAAAGTGGACAACACTATATAGTTCAGCCGTTCTAAAGGCTCGAAATGTTATCTAAAGAACTATTTAGATTACTTCTTTGCAAATCGAAGGTAAAAATCATCAGTTTAGTGAAAATCCTAAATAATTTGATTTGCTTCGTGCACTTTTCTCTGTGCGAAAATCGTTCGAGAAAAATGTTCCGAACTGTGCTAAATATCGCAGAGAATTGCACAATTTGGTCCTTCTAAAAGGCAGAAATGTATCCTGTACAGCATCTTGATAGTTTCTTTTAATGAAATATGCAAATCCGAAATGAGACAATCGACGTCATAAAAATTCTAGTAGTGAAAAGGGGGAAAGTTTCGCAATTCACACAATCGATCAACTATCAATTCGAATTCGAAAGTATAAAGAAATCCTGTCAGTTTTATTCGTATTCACGACATTCAGTTATGTCTCTGACATTAACATCCGTACTTTTTTATGTGATTTATGTTTGCGATTTAAGCCCCAAATTCATGTGAATCAGTTCAGAGGGTTTCGCTTTTTCTTTCGCAACCAAAATTTAATAATTGATGAAGAATCGGTTGAGTAAAATTTTACAAAACGCGTTAAAATACCTCATAGAACAGAAGAACAACATTTTGTAGTTATCATGTATTGTCTTCTATTAGTCGAATCAGCATTACAGTAAATATCATGTAAGGAGAACAAGAAATTATGCAATGCAGTTAATTTACTATAAATACTTTCAATTAATAATAACCAAATTTGAGAGATGGTTTTATACATGTATTGAACTCATGTCATGACAGCTTCGTTTCACACTCCATACTACCTTGATCAAAGAGTTCCCGGAATCGTCG
The DNA here is from genome assembly GCF_030247185.1 of Malaya genurostris. NCBI lineage: Eukaryota > Metazoa > Arthropoda > Insecta > Diptera > Culicidae > Malaya > Malaya genurostris. The sequence goes on from NC_080572.1 coordinate 37,013,069, forward strand.
CTCTCAATCACCCGATTAGATTTTTTATTTTTTTTTAGGTTGCCACATCGGTGAAGAAATCAAACTTTAACAAATCGTCGAATCAGTCATTCAATATCCTTTGCTGAAGTGCTTGAAAGTATATTTGGTACTCTGACCAGACGATTCTGCCTTTTGTTCTACAGAGTTATTCTATCCGGACGTTTAGAAACTAGAAACTGCGCTAAAATATGTTCATAGTGCGAAGAAGGGTGCAAAAAAGTGTCATGATTATATTCACTATAATTTCAATAGTGTTGAGTTCGAACTTACAATACATCAGTGCCGCTTTCACGTATTAATGGGCCCGGGGGCAAGATTTTTTTGTTTGTCCCAAGCTAACTGAATGTCGTTTTTTGCTCGGTTGGTCCTGCTCGGCCCCCCTAAGACCGTGGGCCCAAGGCACTTGCCCGCACTGCCCCTATGTAAAATCGGCCCTGCAATACATAGTTTGCTCGAAGATAATTACATAACACATTATTAATTTATTCACTAACTGTTCAGAGTGCAAAATAAACTAAAAACCAAAATGACGTGCAACATGGTTTCTTTTTGCAATTTAATTCGGTACTCTTTACTAAACAGTTTGCTAACGTTCGATAAATTGCTCATCGTTCGACATTCGTTTTTTTTCCAATTCACCTAATATTTTCAGAGTGGTGACTGTTCGGTAGACAATTACCAAACTTTCGGAATGTGTGTTTCAAACAAATGAGTTTGGGTAATGAAACATGCTTGAGATGTTTAATCGGTTCTTTTGGTCGAAATGATGAACTTTTCAGTAAAAATTTTATCGAACTGAAAATCCAAAATTAAGTGTGTAAGCGGAACAGTAGTTTCAAAATTGTGTTCTTTCTTCCGTTTACCCTTTCAGTCATTTTCAGTTCTATCGCATACTGTGCAGTGTCGATATTCAACCGCAGCTTTGAGAATCGATAATAACAGAAAACGATTCACAATGATTTTTACCTGTTGGTACTCGAATCCGTAGTGGTTTAGGTTTCCAAAGAGGTTCTGGAATGCAATTACTGATATTTATCATATTTAAGACACCCTTTATAGCCAAGCGTAACATATTTTCAATACAACGATGAAATAATGAGAATTGAAATTCGGCTGATTCTCCCTGCAGACGTTAGTTTAGGTTTGTCTTGTCTTAGAGGAAAGAATTACGTTGGCAATTATACTCACTCTTTTTTTCAATGAGAAACGAAAATACTTCGTCTCTCCTCGTTTATTCTGGCGTCGGTCATTTACGAATGAGACAGTAAAATAACAAATATGTAGACAAACACGAGAAAAGGTCCTAAGTGCAAATGAGAGTTTCTCTTTGTTTACTTTCTCTTCCGATTATTACGGTCCTATCGCTAATCCCTCTCTCTAACTGTTTACATAAAATAACGACTGAATCCATCGACTTTCGGTCTGTAGTTAGGAAATTGTTGGAAAATACAGGAATATACCGTAATAATTGAAAGAGTAAGTAAACAAAGAGAATCTCTCATTTGCACTTGAGATCTGTTCTAATGTTCATCGAGATGTGAGGATGTTGGATCGGATTCTTTTATTTAGAATGAGTGCCAATTTTAAACTTTGTTATCTACTACTTTTTGTCACCTTCCCGGGAAAGCTCGAATATCGCGTTGAAAAAATTCTATTCTTTAGATTCGACGATCCAATTTACGGGTCATTTCGTAGTTTTCGAAGCGCTGCTCTGACAAACCATGCGTCATGAATGGTTTGGTGAATATGACGTGTCGGGCAGAACTTCTAATTTCGGCGTTTCCAAATAATTTCTCACGACTTTCTAAACGTTGGGTTTTGCATTGTCATGATGCGAAATTATTTTGTTTGGACGATCTTTATATTGCGGATGCTTTTTTTGAATTGCTCAATTCGAACGCATCGACTGTCGTCTGTACACGTCGTCATTGAATGTTTCACCCGGTTAGATCAGTTTATAATAATGAATAACTTCCAGTAAATTCCACGAAATGCTTTCGGCTGTCCGGAACGTTCCTTGTTTTCCAAGTTAAAATTTTCAATTTTGAACCGCGCAAACCACTTTGTATGCTCAGTGCGAGCAGGTTTACATGTACTTCATAGTAATAAAGTAAATTTACAAATTGAGAATCACATTGGAGGACGGGGCAGTGGAGGTTAAGCTCTTCGATCTCTCTGAAGATGTGACGAACGAAGAAATAATAAAATTGCTGCAAGCATACGGCGATGTCTTTTCGATCAACGATATTCTATGGCATGAAAAGCATAATTTTGGAGGCATTCCAACCGGTGTTAGAGTGGCAAAAATGATTGTCAAAACAAACATTCCGTCATATGTCGCTATTCACGGCGAAATCACGGCCCTATCATATTACGGTCAACACCAAACGTGCCGACATTGTAACGAATCAGTCCATAGCGGGATTTCCTGCATACAAAACAAAAAACTCTTGGTTCAAAAACTAGAGGCCGATCAGAGTAACACATCATAAGCGAACGCCGTCAAAGAGTTGGTTTGACCAAAAACGACCCACCGCAAACCCACACAAGTGAACATTTCCAGCAAGCCTCCCGTCTCCCGGCTTTCACCGATGGTAACTCCAACACAGTTACAACAGCATCAACCACAGACCAGGAGGAACAATGACAAATCAGCACCGCAAAATACTGAAATCGAGTCGCTTGCAGACCGAAATCTTAGCACCACAGCCTTTAGAATACCTCACAAACCATTATCGAGCAGCGGAGACGAGGCCCATAAACCGGCACCAACCGAACGGAAAAATGTTGTTGACGAATCCAACAGATCCACAACTTCCACAAGCAGCCGACGATCACTCCGTCGGCCACCGGGGAAAAACCAAAACAAGACAGTGACGAGTCGATGGAAGAAAACTGCGTACTTTTATGGAGCACACCAGTTACCCGACCAAGAACAACGCACTTCAAACGTTTGTAAGAATGATGCAACTCGATATCGTCTTTTTGCAAGAAGTGGAGAGCGAGCAATTTGACTTACAAGGATACATCGTGATCTGCAATGTGGACCAAGCGAGACGCGGAACGGCAATAGCTCTTAAAGAATACATACGATTTTCTCACGTTGAAAAAAGCCTCGATGGTCGCCTTGTAGCTTTGCGCATAGCCAACACCACGTTGTGCAACGTTTAACGTTTTTCAACAACACTCTAGCTCACTATCTCCGCCATAACACCGATCATGTGATTCTCGCCGGTGACTTCAATTGTGTTCTGCGATCCTGCGACGCAACGGGGCACAACATAAGCTCGTCCCTCCGAGCAACCATTCAACAATTGCAGCTTCACGGCGTGTGGATTAAACTAAACATCCAAACCCCAGGCCATACGTACCCACAACTCCACTTCCAGACTAGATCTACGTAAGCTCAAGTCTGTGTGATCAGCTCCGAAATGCAAATTTTCACGTATGTTCATTCACAAACCACAAAGTGGTGACCACCCGGATCTGCTTACCCCATCTCGGTAGAGAACCTGAACGAGGATTTTGGTCCCTTCGCCCTCATCTTCTCACTCCCGAAAATATTGAAGAATTCCGATGTAGCTGGCAGTACTGGACCCGACAACGTCGCAATTTCTCATCGTGGATGAATTGGTGGATAGCATTCGCTAAATCGAAAATCAAATCCTTCTTTCGATGGAAATCCAAATTAGCCTTCGAGAATTTCCACCGAGAAAACCAGCGACTCTATTCGCAATTACGTCTAGCGTACGACAACTACTACCAGAACCATGGAATGCTAACAACCATAAATCATATTAAAGCTGAAATGTTGACCCACCAACGACAGTTCATGCACATCTTCGTGCGTATTAATGAAACGCATATTGCAGGCGAACCGATATCTACATTTCAACTGGGTAAAAGGAAACGAAAAAGAACCATCAAAACGCAACTTTGGAGTGAGAGCGATGAAATCATCAATCGTCTCGAACTCGTCAAGCAACACCTACCAAAATATTATGCATAATTATATGCAATTGAAGAGACGACTGTAGTAATATACGAATACTTCGTCTGCGAAAGAGTAATACCGGAGAACGACGAAACAAACGAGACAAGTATGAGCGAAATCTCAACAGCTGAGATAACAGCGGCGAATAAAACAAGCGCATCAAGGAAATCTCCTGGTTCCAATGGAATTCCTAAGGAGTTTTACCTATACAAACTTGATACCATCCACCGTGAGTTAAATCTCGTGTTAAACGGGGCACTGACTTCTATCTTCCCGACCGAACTGGTATATAGGCGTTATAGTGTTAGTTAAAAAGAAAGGGACAACCGATACAGCTACCTCATACAGACCAACCACACTACTGAACTATGACTACAAGCTATTGACGCATATCCTGAAGGCACGAATAACTGATACCATAGCTGCCAAATGTCACTATCAACCAGGGATGTCAGGTAATTTTTTCAAAAATCTGTGATCAAGCCAAAAATCTGTGATCAAGCCAAAAACCTGTCTGTGAAAATCTGTGCCCGTTTCCCGTACCATAATAGCATTTTCAAAATCTGTGCAGAATATTGAAAATCTGTGAAACACAGATTAATCAGTGAACCTGGCTTCCCTGCTTTCAACTAGCAACTTTGCACGACGAGGATTGGAAAGCTAATGTCACTGGCAGCGATGCCAGATAGTAGTAGTGTCATTTCCGTAGATTGGCATATTTTTCGAAAGCTCTCGCGGTGAGAAGCTTTTATTTTTTTTGCTCGCCTGACAAAACTAGTTTCCGTAGTTCTTCGTTGATAAATTTTAATTTCCATAGATTTCCGTAGAAAAAATCCAATTTCCGTACATTTTGTCTACGGATATGTAGATCCATAGAAAATTTTCGAATCCGTAGTTTTCCGTAGATCTGACATCGCTGGTCACTGGACTGCTGCCAACAGAGATGCCAGATATTTTCATAGAAAATCTGTATTGCTTAGTCCAAAAAATCTGTATTAATCTGTATTCACTAATAAAATGAAATTCTTACAACAAAATCATGCTAAAAGATGTTATTCCAATAGATTGTGGTTGTAGGATAGTAGATTTTCATAGTTTTTTTTTATATTTTTTATCCACAACAATTGAATTGTAATTCCATATATTCATCTAGTTTGAAATTGTTGACTTCATAATTTGACATGGAATTTTAACACCTAATATGCAACGTCAAGTCGGGTCATACAACTCTCAGTTTGACAGTAAAGTTTCATGATACCATCACTTCCTTGAATATCAGTTCAAGTTGGTTTCAAATTATAAAATAAATGGATTTCACAACAGATTTACATATTAATTTGTGATTTGTCCGTTGATTGATAGACTTTTATCTCGTCACGGGAATCAAATACTTTTTTTTCTTTCTTACACTCACCAGGACGCTCATTGATTGCCACTCATCCACAGCGGTTCCCATACAACGCTCGGTTCCACAAAGTAGCCCTATTTTCGGCTATACAGTTTTACAACGCATCAAATGCATGAAGATTAATAAAATTTTATATGCGATCGAATTGTTTTGAATTGAACATGAATTTGAAAATTTTTTCCCACATCGAGAAGGTAGCTTCAAAACATGCGTTAGCCACGCAATTTATATTTGACGTTTGACGCAATGTGTCAGAGTTTGTATTGTCGTGCGATGAAAAATAACTCTTTTTTGACGGTTCGTTTACCTCATTTTCCTGATAAGTTGGCGATATTTCAAGGTTATTAGAAGAATCATGCGATCATTCGATATGAAGTTCTCCGTGTGCGAACGGTTTTCGGGATTCGGCTTGTCTTGAAAATCGGTCGACTGCTGTTTAGTTCCGGGCTCATATGTATAGCTCCATGATTCGTCGCCTGTAATGAGTTGTGCTCAAAATAATAGTAGTGATTATTGCTAAACGGAAATTCGCCAGTGTTCAAAACCTAATGTTTAATTCGGATTTACTTGAAAGTGATTATTTCAGGTATCTTTCAACAAAGTTTAGTAAGTGTTTTGTTTTTGAAAGTTCATTTATTTGTCAATAAAATATCCATAAGTATCAAAAAGTCACTGATAAAAAAATAGCAGTATTCGAGTTCATATCAAGAAAACAAAATATAAAACAAATTTAGTTACTATTGTTCCAGTAAAATGTATGCACACCTTAGTATTTTGTAGCTTATCTCCCGTTTTTGATAACAGCTATGTATCACCTCGGTATTGAGTCCACAAGGACTTGGTATCGGGAAACAGGAATTGTCGCAAAGGAAACGCGTATAGTTCATAAGAAAACAGTCTATAGTTCATCCGCATTTTTCGGCTTTGTTTCAATAACAGTGTATGTGACATCTCCCACAGATTCTCAATAGGATTAAGGTTGGGAGCCTGCACTGATTACTACATAACCTCATTTTTTTTGTCTTGGAACCATGTTTAGACTCCTTTACTGGTATGTTTTGGATTGTTATCCTGCTAAAACAACCATTTCAGGGGTATTTCGTGCACTGTATAAGAAAACATTACTTCATTGAGTATAGCAATGCACCTATGTTGGTCCATGATTCCTGGTATGCGATAGACTGACCCAACACCATTGTACGAGAAGCATCCCAATACCATTATGTTAGCTGTGCCTCACGATCTTTGCCGTATATTTTGGTTTGTATTCTGTACATGTAGGACGTCGCAGATATTATTGCAAACATATTGTGTATAATTTTGTAGATTGGGCTTATATCTACGAGACTATATCGAGTATTGTGCAAATGAGAGTCGCAAAGGCCTATCGTATGATATGCCCTAATCACATGTTAGTACCGAACTATACGATGTTGATGTCAGATTTGACGTACACTGGGGTCTTTTTTTTTGTTCTTATTATAGAGGTTTTAACCTTAAGGTCATTCGCCTCTTCGGACCAGAAAAACTTTCTGACCCTATGTGCGGGGTTGGGAATCGAACCCAGGCGGGCTGCGTGAAAAGGTATCGACTTACCCATCACGCTATGCCCTTCCCCTACACTGGGGTCTTTTTTTACGCGTTTTTTTAATGCGGTTATATTTTACCCGGATTTCCGAAGTTGCGCGGATTTCCAAAGTTACGCGATTTTTTACGCGGATTTCCAAAGTTACGCGGTTTTTTTTTCGATTTTTGTAGTCTCAAAATTTTTTTATGTCCCAAAGTCGAATTTCACACAAAATTTTTTTTTGAGATTGCACCAGATCTGGACGTTTCATGCAGCTCTTAGATATTTGGCATCAACAATTTTTTTTCTTTAGTTGGAGATATTTTACACGGATTTCTGAAGTTACGCGGTTTTTTTACGCGAATTTCCAAATTTACGCGGATTTGCAAAATTACGCGGTTATTTTGTGCGATTATTTTTACGCTGTACGTATCCCCCGCTTAAAAAGAGACCTAAGTGTATTGAAATAAGTGTTGCCCTATTTCAAAACTTATCAAGCAACCATCGTACTTCAATTCTCATCATTGAAGCTGTAGCGATCAAATTATTTTTCCTTCAGTGCATCAAGCGTCCAATCAAACTTTACGAAGAGAATCAAGAATGTTGGTCGACATACGTTATAAAAAATCAAAGTGTCGTTGAAAGTTGATGGAAATTGATGAACCTGATGGCTTCAAAAAGTTCATCCCATATAAAAGTGTGAACAATGATAAGCGGAGTTAAAGTTCGTCACATTAAACCGTCATACGTGGTGAATAGGACATGGGAAACAGACACGATTGATTGAAATGCCAATAAATATACATCAGTTTAGACTCACTCACTCATCTCCATACAGAAGAACGTAAAAAGGTAGGTACGAAAAATTCTTCACCGTAACTCTGCTCCACACTTCCTGCATAAAATTTTAAAACGTATCAGTTTTTCATGAGCAGCAAAAGAAAAAGTATCTTCATAGTCGGTGCCAGAAAAGTTAGCTCATGGAATTAAAAGTCGATCAAAATCAGTGGGACAATGTACGCGCACCATCGTGGAGCAAAGCTGTTCACACTCGACCGTGTAAGGGAAACTTTCACGAAGTTCCTGTTTAGCTGCCCTAACCGTTTCGCGAGAACTTATCAGTCTTCTCGGGTTGTTTTCTAACTTTTTTTTTGTTCCTGATACCTCTTACTTCTAACGGGCGCATTTTTTACGACACACAATTTATTTACGATACCATATTTCAGACAGAAGGTGTGAGCCCACCAAATTACTCATCGTCAACCGTCACATTTACGACATTAATCTGTTTTATGGTCGGATGCTTAGAAAGGTATCAAGGCGGACCTTACTGGAATCCCTCAGGGCCCAAGGTAGACCGCCTGAGGTGCCGGTTCGGGATGTGTTGGCGAGTCGGGATAGTTCATATATGCTTCTCATATACCAGTACCTTAAACACATTGATATACAAGTGTAATGTGTTATTCCTTGCTCAGAAAATATAATCTCCACCTACAGGTTCGACACTAACATCCGCCCGATTCTCTCGATCCCCGTCCCTGTTCACCATCTTCATTGGAATTAACAAGATCTTTTTTTTTTGTCACTAACTTTTTCGTTCCCCTTTCCCTGTTTTTTCACCATCTCGATGGCAACTAATTAGATCTCTGTCGTTTTCAAACATTTTGTTCCCACACCCCTTTTTTACCCCGTTTCCCACAATATTTACTTCTTTTTTTCATTCTCTTCCGTAACATCACCATCACCGGAAGACCGCTCCAGTCAATGACCAGCATGCGGGCCACCCGCCGGGCCTTCGTAGCCTGGGGGTGTTTCCCGCGGACCCTCACGGACCGAAGAATGCGGCCAACATAGAAAATTACCATCGCCATCTGGAATCATCTCATCCTAAATTCAATTCACCGGCCACTACCGATCGCCAGATACTATATTACATAATGATACTACTCTAGTTTTAAGTTAGACGATAATTAAGATTAGTAAATACCCTTGGCATCTTAGAGCTTAAGCAGTGTGCCTTAATATTATATTATATTATTGAATAAAAAAATGGCGGACCTTCCTAGAGAATTGAGAATTTGAACAATATTATGTAATTTGTTGACAAATTTGTTTTTTATTCATTTAGTGTTGGTTTTACTCATATCGTTCATCCGAAACAATACAATTTTGTAGAAAACATTGTTAGGGAAATAACAAGCAAGGCACTGAGTTATACAAACCGTTAATATAATTGAGTAATCTTAGTGACATTTGGGTTTTTATCGTGACGTCAAAAATGAACAAGCGTTTATCCTTGACAGTTCAACAGTACTGCCTCTATGGATTTTGCGTCTTACGTTAAACCAATCTGCTCTGCGAGCATGTAAACAATACGGCTGAATTGTTAAATAAATCGACGTTAGCAGTGAAGAAAAAAATATCTAATAAAAGAGGCTTATCTTTTTCACATTTTCACTTTGATTCTTTGCTACGTCACAATGGATAGGGTAACAGAGGTATTTTGGCCACTCTTTTATACCTTGGCCTAGCGCTCATATTTTTTATTGTAATCAAAATAAAGTATTGGGAATTATAACAAAAGAAACTGGCAACCCCAGAAGCCTTCAACTCGTGATCCAAATCTCCTGAGACAAGACCTGACAACTGGCTTCTTATTCTTCCTTCTGAGTCACCCTTCTCGTCTTCTCCGCCCTGTTGAATGAATACCAACTGCCTGTTTACGTATCGGTTACAGTTTACATATTTTTTCATAACTTTTTATGCTGTGAAAAATATATTAATCGCATATAAATTTTTAGGCTCGGTCTTTGGTTTGAATCAATCAATCATCCGTCTGCTGCTGAGCGTGTTCTCATGGGCTAATTAGAATATGATGGCGGAAAAAGTGAAGGAAAACAAAGGTGAATTCAGAGTATGAACCCAAAAGATAATCCTGTTTGTCCATGTTATTTATTCAATATATATTATAATGATGAGATAAGAAATATGATGCTTCCAGAACTTACAGATCTAGAGTAATCAGAAGTAAATAAGTATAATATTTTATTCTGATTCAATGAAAAACTCGTGCGATTTGTGTAAACTAACGTTTCGTACACCCAACCGATCGTTTCATTTTTTTAACATGAAAACATTCATAAATGGAATATTTACATTTGAGTGAATACTTACGTGCGGTACACACAGTTTTTACCGCTTTCATTTTGCTGTTATTCAATCAATCGGAAAAACAGGATCAATTGCATTGCGGTTCGAACGGATATATGTGTGTAAACGAGCAGTGGAAATTTGTTAAATCAGAAATGTTTGTGCCTCACACATCTGGAGGCTAAACATTTATGCCACTGACCAATTTAAATTCGACATATCCAGGGATCGACTCATACCAATGTTCCAATGCACGAGTTCACCTTCAATGAATTATATCTCTTATTTTTGTTTTGTTTTTTGAATAAATTTTATATTCAGAAGGAAAACAACTATTGTTTAAGTACATATAACAGTGGATTTTGAAGAAAATTATTTTCACATTAGAATTGCGTCTCCCAAACTATAAACAATTTAACTAGAAAGATTTTACATTAGTTAGTTGGTTTTTATGACAGTTTATTTTATTTGAATCATTCTATTTGCTTCAAAAATGGATATTAAATAAATAATATGGAATTACTCGCTGAGATGTTTCAATATCATTAGATTACGCTAGAAATTCGAAAACAATTGTTATAATTCTATCTTCCCCAATTTCTCCCAAATTGATGGTATTAGTGAGTATAACTTACATGCACAAAATTAAAAAAAAAATGAAATACAACTCAGAGTTCGTAGAATGTTCGTAGTATGTATGGATGTATGTATGTAATATGTTCCAGAAACGCTGGTTCTAATAATGGTTTTCTTTTAAGTTCTTAAAACACGTCTAACACAGTTGGTTGCAAATAACAGAAGTGAGCCTCTAGCTCATTTATTCAGTTTGCTGATAATGACAGCAGTGTTGCGCGCTGCGCTGAAGTGTTGCTGAATACACTCTAAAGTGTAAGTAATAAGAATTCAATATACAATAGCTCTTCCTCCTTTAAAAAGATTGAACAATAATTTAAGTAACAACAAAACTCAAAAATATTCGAATTCATTTTCGATTCTAGGTTTTCTAGCTATTTTCGAACGCCTAGGTAGGCCAGTTAGCGCTACCGGATCTGGTGGAAATTTTCGTTTCCTGCTTAATCTAAAAATTTGTGCATCAGGATCATTCGACGGTTGGATAGCATTTCGATCTGGTATTTGCCGGACATCGCTTCCATCTTGTGTTGCCACTACGGGTTCCTCGACAGTCAGGATTGGCCGACCAGTCTTGACCACTCGCATCGATGGTCTTGGCTGATATGGTGAACCTTGTTTATTCGTAACGATTCTTATTTGGCTTCGATGAACCGTAGTAGTTGCCTCGTTTCCAACCATGATCTGCAATAAATTTTTAGAGAATCGTTTTAAAACTGATGCCTTAATCCATTTTCCACGTATATGAGACATATTGTGTTTATACCACACACTATCTCCTGGTGTCAGAGTATCTATTAGATCAGGCAGATCCGCCTTATTGTCATGATCAGATTTTGTATCATCATCTTTTAGAGTATGAGTCGCTAACATTTTTTTATAGTGTTTCTTAGGGTTAACCAAAGAGTATAAGAAAATACTTTTTCAGAAGGAAAACTGCCCTCCATCGTCATATTATGGTTTCTATAATTTATTAGGAATAGATCTATCCGATCTTCCAAATTCAATTCTAGCATTCCCGGTTCAAATAAGAACTTTTTAAGAACATATTTTACCGTTCTTATCAGTCTCTCTGCCTGGCCATTACTAGCAGGATTATATGAAGGACTATTTAATACTTTTATACCCTGTCTATCCAGAAAACTTTTAAAGGAATGCGAGTTGAACGGAGGACCATTGTCAGATACTAAAACGTCTGGCAGTCCAAAACGAGCAAAGAATTCAAACAGTTCCATCAAAACTTCTGGAATACTGGTTCCTTTTCTTATAATCTCTTCCTCCACCCATTTAGAGAAATATGGTGTCCATTTTGAAATAATTTGTTGTTTTGTAACACTTGCCATACTTGCACAAACATAACAAGCAGCAAAAAACCTTTTAATAGTAGTGCTTAACCCATTCCAGTAAACTATGCGTCTTTTCATTTTCGCGTCACCAGTGTTACTTCTTTTTGACAATTTTATTATATCGGTTTGACTATTTTGTGAAATAATCACCCCAGCTTGAAATCTAGTTGCAAATACTGAATAAATGTCCTCTTTATCGAAAATCACCATTAACTTATCAAAATACTTCAAAACTTTTTGTTTCAAAAGAAAACGAACGTCATATGCTGATTCAATTTTTGGAATGATACCTTTTCCAATCGAATCAGTTCCAAAATTGTTGACCTGTTTAGATAGTTTCTTGACACGTATATCAGAAAATGGAAATTTTAAATCAGTAATCAATGTTTCATTGTATATCTTTGTAATATTGTTCACTGGCATCCAATCGTCCAGGAAATAATATCTCCAGTTGGGAAAGAAATCATCAAACCGTGGTCGGCCCAATAATGGAATAAACTGATAACTACAATCAAGGACCAATAATCGCAATTTAGCTTTTCTTCCTTTATATTCAACCTTAACCTTAACTTCCCCAGATATCTTCAACCTGGAACCATTTATCACTATCAGTTGTTTAGAGCATTCAAATAAAGGAAGGCTGAATTTAGAAACAAACAATTCTTTTCCAATTACTGAAACAGAAGAACCACTGTCAACTTCCATCTGTACAGGAATATTTTCAATATTAACATCCAATAAACATGGATTGCTTATCTTGTTTATGTAAGAAACGTTCATACACTGTAAATCACCTGAGATATTACCATCTGAGTCCGAATCTTGGATCCTCAAACTATCTAATGGTTCTGCTAAATGGTTTGCACTGGTAATAGCATCCTGTGTGTCAACACGATTAACCGTCTTGCCGCTCTCGTTCTTCCACTTGTAGCATTTCCTTCGCACATGTCCTCTACGTCCGCAATGATAGCAGATACGCTGATCAATCGGCCATTGTTGGTCGTCCATTTTGTATTGACCACGAGCTGAACTAGCCGACGAATCACGATGTTCAAAACGCTGTAAGTGAAACTGTACTCTCTGACTATCTTCCGCCGGTCGTATTTCAGGTCGAACACCAAGCCGACTTTTTACCAAACCGTGAAAATTTTGCTGAGCTTCCCTCATCCGTTGAATAACTGCACCTCTACCTTGAGTCAAAGGGTACCTAGTGCCCAGTGAAGCTACCAAATCGACATCGCTGTTCGTTAAAGCTTTTGAATGAGTAGCCGCCATTTCCCACGTAGCGATAATATTCTCCGCCTGTTCAAGCGTCAACTTGGAGCTATCCTCCGTAAAAAGACGATGCTTAAGCGAGCCATCAGACAACCCAACCAAAATACGATCAAGAATAAGACGATTCTTTTGCTCCCCAAATTCGCAATGCTCCGCTTGGAGTTTTAACGAAAATATAAAATCGCTTGCCGATTCTCCCGGTTGTTGCACCTTTGTGCCGAAATTATATCTTCGGAGCAAGACTGAATCAGTTTTGTCAAGTCTCTCCTTAAGCTTTTGCACTAAAATTTCATACGACACTTCTTCCATCATTGCTTCTGTGGGGTAGAGTTTTTCTGCCATACTGAACAAAAAATCTCTTCCCAAGATGAACATCTGATCCTTCTTTTCATTATCTTTAACTTTGTTCACCCGGAAATGAACCGCCAAACGCTTTATCCAAGTGGCAAAAGATTGGCCCTTGCGGTATGGTTCAATATTAGGGGCCACCATGTAGGACATTTTTGTCAAAATTCTGAACAAAATCAAATATAAGGCAAAAATCTATCAATTTCAAATCACCACAAATTACAAGTTATATAAAGTCAAAATTTTTAAAACAATAAACTGTAAATATTTCTGTTACTCACCGGAATAAACCGTCACTCACACAAACGCAATGCCAAAGTCACGAAATTTTTCCGAAGAACCAAAGCAGCAATCAAATTGTTTCCGCAGCCTGATTTCTCCTGCTGTGCTAAATTGTACCTAACTTAAGCGTCGACAGCAAATTTATCCACAGCTTTTGAAAATTGTCCAGAAATCGATTCCGCCGTTCCGCTGCTATTCCGAAAATTATCCGCCACCTGGAATTACTCCAACAGCATCCTCACGCCGAAATTTTCCTTGCGCCTTAGAAATGTGTCCGAAATCAGCTTCCTTTTCCTCGTCGCCACTAATATGTTCCAGAAACGCTGGTTCTAATAATGGTTTTCTTTTAAGTTCTTAAAACACGTCTAACACAGTTGGTTGCAAATAACAGAAGTGAGCCTCTAGCTCATTTATTCAGTTTGCTGATAATGACAGCAGTGTTGCGCGCTGCGCTGAAGTGTTGCTGAATACACTCTAAAGTGTAAGTAATAAGAATTCAATATACAATAGTATGTATGTGTAAAGCCACCATCAGTTCAAGGTATTACCAGTGTTTGCGGGTAGACTTACAGTAGATCCGAATTTAATTATCAGATAGCTATTATATAACTGCTGTTAAGTAGGCCAAAATGGGTTTTGAGGACCCGGCGCCTTCCAGCAAGAACATCCGGCCATTCATTTAAAATTCAATGCAATTCAATTTATTTTTACATCGATGATGGGTTTCAATGAAATATTTGATTCAACCCATGTCTATTCCATGTCAATACTGATTTGCATGTCGTGTAAGTTTCATTATTTTTTTTCTGTGTAACAAAATATTATATAAGACGACAATATATGATATAATATGCTATGATACAATATATAACAGTTGATGTCGCAGTGTAAGTTATGCTCTTTTTTCGTCGTAGTAATACAAATAATAATAATAATAATAATAATAATAATAATAATAATAATAATAATAATAATAATAATAATAATAATAATAATAATAATAATAATAATAATAATAATAATAATAATAATAATAATAATAATAATAATAATAATAATAATAATAATAATAATAATAATAATAATAATAATAATAATAATAATAATAATAATAATAATAATAATAAAGTGCCCCTCAACCCTCGCAGGAGGGAAATGGATGCTCTTCTCCTCCTAGAAAAAGAGTGACAACGAGATCTACTTCAAAAAATTTATTATTTATAAAATCGGCTAATTCGGCCACGTAAAGCTTGTACGCAAAGAGCCTAAATAAAAATATCTTAAATAAAAAAAGAATAATAATAATAATAATATTAATAATAATAATAATAATCATAATAATAATAATAACAATATATAGTACAATGTAATATATAACGAATAATGCAACAAACAACAGAACCATATGTTGCGATGTACACTAAGGTCTTTTTTTGCGGTTTTTTATGCGACTTTTTTATGCGAATTTTCAGAGTTATGTGGTACGTAAACTCGCATAAAAAAAGACTTCAGTGTACTATGATAAATATTGCACTTTAGGATGGGCTTCAACCTACAAACCATTTCGCACCCTCTCATTCAGCTACTAACGCAGAAGGCGATAGCACCCAATAGACGTCGTTATATTGACCAACTGTCATCATAGACGGGAGGCATGAGATAGGAACTTATGAGGACTTAGTTATCTCACCATTTGACGACCAGTTCGTAGAATGTTCATAGTCTGTGAAATACTAATTCCATCAAAATAGAGGTATGAAGAAATTTTTGCTGTAGGTTCCCGAATGGAGGACATGTGAATGAATGTGATGAATTTCGAAGCAATTCGGTGGCAGCACCTTCTCAGATTTTGTTCCAACATAGATAATTACGTTCCCTGTCAACCTTCCGTATGTAGCAAGATGGGCATTTTTGTTTTTTATAACAAAAACTTTGTCTCATCCAGCTCTGATACATTTTGCTATACCGGGAAACTAGCAATGCACTATTCGGAGTAATTTTCTTAGTTATGGAGATTCTTTGGAGTCTTAGATGATAATGACTTGCAGTTTAGTTAAGGATAAATAGACACTTGATAAAAAAATCAGCTTTGCAGCCCACTTGGGTTCGATTCCCATCTCCGCACATAGGGTCAGAAATTTTTTCTGGCCCGAAGAGGCGAATGACCTTAAGGTTAAAACCTCTATAATCGAAACAAAAAAAAATCAGCTAGGACAAGAAATAGTTTTCTTAGAATTTTTTTTATTCAAAATGCTCATCCTGCAATGTATAAACTGTTGTTGCATGGTTGCTAGGGAATATAAAAAGCTATCTTCGGACAAAATTTTATCAAATATTTGAAGTCAATTTTTTTAGTGTAGAACTCGACAAGTATTTTTTCAATATTTTCACTCATAACTTTGACTGATTTTGTGAAAATCACTAGTACAACACTTTTTTGTAGGATTTGTCGTTTTTCCACTATATGAATATAAGTATAGCTAAAAAAGTTTGACCCTTTTCAAAAGACAGTCTAGATTAATTTTGGAAAAACATAATATGCAAAGTGGTTTTTCGTGACAAAGTCTTATGTCCAGAAAGTTTCATTCAAATCTAAGAGGGTGCTGAGAGCTGCGAATACGATTTAACGCGAAATTGGTCATGTTCTTATTCAAGCCTAATTTTTCATGCGTATTGCTGCACACTTAAAATATATTACAGCTTCCGGTACTTTTCTTACCAAAATTTCGGTTGCAATGCAACAGGAATCTGAATTTTGCATTTCTCTATAGAAAGGTAATATAATTGTTTGAAACCCCGACTTTCGAACAGAGCCTAGACGATCGATAGTGTTATATACCATTCGACTCAGTTCGACAACATCGGAAAATGTATATGTTATGTGTACATCTTTCTACTAATTTGTTTGTCGTTTATTTTTTCGAAGGCTGCTATAAAGCCATTAATCAAGTTCGAGGATCAAATAGTTGTTGCTTCTTATTCCGGAGATATAATGGTATAAGTGCCGTAACCGACAAAACGCACTTTTTTTCTACTACTCGGAAATGGCTGAGCCGATTTCAACAAACTCGTTTTAAAGGTACTATTAGACTACCGATGAAGTTTGAAGATCTAATGTGATGATTTGTGATTTCTGGTTCCGGAGATATAATATTATATATAAGTAACGTAACCAACAAAACGCGTTGTTTTTTCACCACTAAGTTTTCTCTGAGATGACTGAACCGTTTTTATTAAACTTAACCTCGTTTGAAAGCATTTACTGATTTTTTTTTTATCAAGATTTGGTTGCTCTTTTTTGACCCTTTTTTTGTTTCTACGATTACCAAACCTATTTTAACAAGCTCGTTTAAAAGATTCTATTGAGTCGTGGATCATATTCGAAGATCAATTTTTTCGTAGATGGCTGATCGATTTCAACAAAGGCTAGGTTGGAAACTACTTTTGGTTCATTAAACAGGTTTGTTACTCAAATGACTGTTAAAGTCGTATCTGGAGATATAATGGAATAAGTGACGTAAACGACCAAACTAATTACCGCTCACTTTTCTCGGATACGGATGAACCGATTTCAATACTTTTAGGCGCGCTTGAGACTAAGAATGGGTTGTGGATCCAGTTCGAAGATCATATGGCTGCCATTTTAAGTTTCAGAGATATGACATGTGACGTAAACGATAATTCTTTTTTTTCTATCTGCATAATTATTTCATAGAGTGGCCGATGATCACGTTCAAATGTATTATTGCTGATACACTTGGTTTGAGAAATGTGCTCGAATACGTGAAGTAAGCCCTGAAATATGCTTTAACTAGCGGAATCAATTTAAATAAATTGGTATAAAAAATGAACCCAAATTACTTTCAGAAGTTATCCTAATATAAAAGAAAGTAAATGTTTTAATGAGACTGTTTTGATAACAAGAAAAAATCATTATCACACCACTGGGAGGATTTAGAATAGGTTTTTATTCAAATTTCATCTCTAAATATTTGCGAAAACGGTTACTTCTAGGAGAAACGTAGTACGGTTAAATTAATTGCTTTAGATTTTTTTGTGGTTATTGGCAATTTTTCATCAAGAACTGGAATTTTTCAAAATAAATAAAAATCGTTTTAGCTGTACCTGTTTCATTTGTTTAAAGACACGAATCGCATTAACTTCAATGTGAATTATAGAAAATCAGATATTCCGGATGTGTAATACATGATTCTACGTAATGCCAAATTTATCAAGAGAACTACTGCTTATACGTGATGATTTCGCTTTTCTTGAAGAATACAAATTGGTAGTATGGTCCTGAAAACGGTTACTTTTATTGATTATTATTGATTTTTATCTCTCACAATAATTTCCGCAGGCCGTCTGAATTCCATAACTTCACCGTACTGTAGGACAGAAGTCAGTTGAGTCTATTGCACTAAAATACTACATTATTCAGCAATTCTCGAACGGTGTCTCCAATTAAACCATCGGAAATCCTTACACAACGAGATAATAAAAGCTCTACTGCGGGCTCCGGGTTGCTCTGCACGGTGCCAGTGTAATCATGTGCGCTCAATGTCCTCGCCGTTCCCACATCACTTCTGCCCAATCAGCAAAAGTGCTCCCAATGTTTGTCTGTTGTATACAGGGAAGTAGATTGGTGCTGATGTTACACCCGGACTACGCAAGGAACGAGAGATAGCAAAGCTACACATTCACACAACACTTAGCCAGGCTTTCTTTCACTAGTCTGCCACATGGTGAATGTATCGGAAATAGCACGCACTGCAAATCGATCCGATCCGATATCAATTAGGGTTAGCTTCTCCGTTTTACTGTCTGCTGGAAATGTTAACGTTATAGATGGGATAATTTCCGGATCTGAGTGCTGAGGTATAAGATTGAACGTCATGCGGTTTCTCCAGAACGATTTACCACTGTCACCTCTACCAATTCCTAGACTATTTGTTGGTCAGTGTTTCGATAATCACAGTTCTACTTGTTAGTAGATTACAATTAAACCGCCATCACGCAGTTCGTTATGGGAAAATTTTCAGACAGTTATACAATTATTTAGCATTTTATTCGAAGAAAAGGACGAGTCAATTGTAATTTGGCTGTGAGATACTCATAAAAAATTTAGATTGATTTATCATATAGACAAAGGCAACATGTTGCAACTCATAATTCTAAATGATGAAACATTATTTTCAAAATCATGTTGCTTCACCCAGGTATTCTAATAACGCGTCGATTAAAACATTCTCGGTCTGATGAAGAAAACAACACTTTTTCCAAATTTTCCTTTTATTCATTCATGCAGGAGAATGAAGAGAAAAACAATTGTTCCAATATTTAATCTTAAAAAACACAATATTTAACATCAAAAAACGCTCAATCATCGGATAAGTTGTTTTTGATGATCTGCGATAAAACGCGGCACCCACTTTGTTATTTTTTTTTTAGATTCATAAGTGCTCATCTAAAATTGTTAACATACTTCCTTTTGATGTCTTCAACATATTAGCAATCTCCAATAATTTCACTTTTCGACTTTCCATTACGAAGAAATTTACTTCTGAGACGATTTTCGGAATAACAGCCACGATCAGAGCGTGGTACATCATAGGTGTTTGCACAACCATGTACAAATTCAGCATACCAACTTATTTAAAAGTACGCTGAAACTATATATGAATTCGAAGAAAGTTGATTATATTTTGTAGGTTTAACGACCAGATTTTGTGTTATTTATGCATATCCTGCTTTTCTGTTTTGTCGTGAATATAACTTACTTTACGCTTGACAATAATTGGTAGAACTCGATCATGAAAATCTCTTGTTATACTTAACCCAACAATATATTTTTTTACACAAGCTATTGGAAATATGGTCAGGCATTTGTGATTAAATTTTTACCAGTGTGAAATAAACATAAATAACTCAAAAACAAAGTTTTCTAAAATTTTTGAAAATAATTATGTCTGTGACATTACCTACCCGCCTTGTTCACTTTCGTCAGACATATATTCTTTTGTCCTTATATTGTGCTATTGTTTCTAATTGTATAACCTATTTCTCTTGCTACATAAAATTTGTTATTATTCATTAAATAATTAATTTATTCATTCAATCACTCATGCTTTCATTATTTTATTCATTCACTTTTTTTTTTGTTTCGATTATAGAGATTTTAACCTTAAGGTCATTCGCCTCTTCGGGCTAGAAAAATTTTCTGACCCTATGTGCGGGGTTGGGAATCGAACCCAGGTGGGCTGCGTGAAAGGGCATCGACTTACCCATCACGCTATACCCGTCCCCTATTCATTCACTCATTTCACCTATTCATTAAACATGATACGGAAAGTTGTCGATTACGTCACTTGTTCGATTATATCTCGAAAACTTGAAGTGTCTTTGAACTCGATCCACAATCTAATTTCAGTATCGAGTATGCCTAAAATTATTGAATTCGGTACATTCGAAAAAATTGAACGATAATAAATTTGATCGTTCACGTCACTTATACCATTGTATCACCGGAACCGTAAGTGACAGCCATTTAATCATCAAACCAGTTTAATGAACCAATAGTAGTTTCAACAAGAGCCTAACCTTGTTGAAATCGGTTCAACCAACAACGAAAAAATTAAGCGGAGAGAAAAAGTGCGTTTTATCGGTTAAGTCACTTATACCATTACATATTCGGATCCAGAAGTGACCGCAGTTTGGTGCAATAACTCACACACACAATGAATTACTATTAATACTATACTGTCACGATATTTAGCAGATAGATAAATAAAAAATTGATGTTTTACCTTTCTCATATAGAAAGGTTATGCAATCACTTGAAAAACCGACTAGTCAAAATTAGCCCGAAGGTCCAAGTGTAATATATCATTCGATCTTAGGGTCAAATGAAAGGTCTTATGGTTCCATGAAAAATTACTGCATATTGCATAGAATTCAAATCGTCGTTTAGAGTACGATGGTAAAAACGTATAAAATCTTCAAAATTTGAATAAAAACTCATGCCACGTTAGTTGGTGGCTGTACGAACCGACTTCGATTATACCGGTTCTCAGGTTCCGGTGCTGGAAGAACATATAATAGTGAACCCACTTCGTTTTCTAATGAATGGCCTAACCGATCAGAGAACTGTTTCATTCTTTATGTTATACTAGTTAATGAACAAACCATTTCTTGGTTTCTTTCATAAAATCGAAAAGAAAATTTTTTAATAGAATACCACAGTATTATATATGAGAAAGGCATCATTACACCGCTAGGTGGATTAAAACAGGTTCTTAATCTATGATGACTATGAGTTAAAACATACTCCTCAAAAACATTAGAATTTAATTTCTTCAGATGAACGTATTGGTGGAAAACTTACTGATGCAAATATCTAAAAAATCCTTTCGCTCATTTCTGGATAGATACGTATGTCGTCTACTACCTTTAGAGCTTTTCAATTTTAATTTCTAATATAGACATTAGACTTCATTTGCATTCATATGTGAATTTGATTTGTAATTGGTCGAGTCTTGAATACAACCTTTCTTTCTATCGATATGGCGTATAGATGCAAGCCTTTCATCAGCATCCAACGAGAGACAGTTTGTAAAAGGACCGAAGAAGGAAGATAGCGAAAATGAAAATGTGCCAAAGTATTACCCCAGAGACAAAACTCAGTAACCATCAACTTGATCACGATTTCCCCTTGCTGATTTGAATACTAGATCTCGATCCAACAGATATTTTACAAATTACTCTTCGTACTTCGAAAATGAATTTATTTGGCACGGCTCTTTACCCTGAAACTAAACGAAGTTGTTGAAATAAAACTTAGATGTCATTGTTATTTTTTTCTCTTGGATGAGAGCTATCGTTATTATCCAGCGAAAGAAGCGAAGACAATGGTTGATTTTTGTATATTGTTTATGTATACCCCTAGTTGCGGTCGTTCACCGGGACAATGGTTGATCATTCACGCCTTCGCCCATTTGTTTCGGTGTTAACGTAGTTGTTAACGGAGAAATCGTCAAAGGGGTTTTCTGTTCGATTGCTGCTGTTTTTCTAGACGCTGGGTTCGTTGTTAGTTGAAGCAGGTGTAGCTTGTTGTATATTGATTGCAGTTGATAGCTTCGTTGATGAGTGTTTTGGTGTTGCTAAGTTATGTCACAGAAGAACTGGGATTGTTTGACACCGGTAGAGAAGTAGTGAAGTTATCACAGCTTTGTGGAAATATTGGCATGCGATCAGCTGAACGGTCCTCACTTAACAGAACATTCAGAGAGCATTGTTATCATTACTACTTTAAGGTAGCTGTTTGGATTCTACGGAACAAAATAGAAAGTCACCGAATTGGGTGGCATAATGAAATCCTTGGAATCCTAATAAGCATTTAATACCATAAAAGTATATATTGATTGCAAATTTGTCACATCAAATCTGATAACATGGAATACTTTATATATTAGATATTAATAAACTTATTTTGTTCTATTATTATCCCTCATAATTTTGTTGAATTGAAAAAAACAATGTGAGTTTATGTATTTTGTGAAATCCAACCACACACACGTATTTTGATTTGTGGTCTAGCGGATTTTCATCAGTTTCAGCTTGTTCGGCTCTCCTTTTATCACGAAGTCCAACATTTGTTTGAACGATGATCTGTTGCATAGAGTATACCGACTGAGACGGCCGCAAGACTAAACCATTACCGAATGAGTACATATTTTGTGCGAAAACAGGAACTGACAACAATTCGTTTGCCAACCGATTTAGTTGAGGAGACTGAAAATAAACTGTAATTCACGCATTGCATATATTCATGTTTATTCAACACTCAAAACGAAGCAACTACGGAAAGCTTTCCGTTTCGGTAGAATATAAACCATTTTTGTGTGCTTCGTTTAAAACAACTTAAAGTGAGTTTAAATCAATTTGAAATAGAAAATTCGTGTTTAATGGTATTCCTTAAAAACTTCAAATGTATTTGAATGTATACGATGCATACCTATATGTTATGAAGTATGTATACTATTCTTTATACATACGATTGCCTCAGTCAATAGCTTTTGCCGCAAATGGAATTCGATTTTCCGTTAGTCGTGACTGCTGTAATATTATCTTTTCGGTGTGAGATTTTCCGATATTGGAAAAACTTATCTCTCATTCTCGATGCTGTTTGACAAACAATCACCAGTGTAAGAAATATAGTACATCGAACAGTTGACAGAGGATAGTCCGCCATGTCACATATAAACCATCTCAATTCAAAATATTCCAATAAGCTGAAATTCCAACAATAAGAAGTAGAGCCATAGAAGTCACAAATTCTGTACGTTAAAATGCACACGTACTGTTGGTTCGCTCATCCCCGCAGGATATTTCTGTTCTCAACTCTACCTCTTTACTGTGTGCTGCCATCAGTCCGCAGAAAGCTGCCCAAGTCAGCAAAAGTTCCTCGAAAAAAATAACACAAAAAATCAAATACATATTTTCGCTCCGCAAACGTCGAGTCGAGCATAATCCGGGCACTCGCGGAACAGCAGCAACAAAATGCCACATACCAACCACCATGCATACCATTCATGGAATTCATTCTGGACGGAAAATTTAAACCACTTCGCATAACCGTCAAACTCGGATAGTAGGTGGGAGAGATGGTAAAGGGATAGCTATAAAACTGATGTAGCCGTTGCTTGTTTGCAAGCAGCATGAACACTTCTGTTAGACAGTGTTTTATTATACGAAACCACGGTGTGTTGTCCTAAAAACGGTAGATCCAGCGAGTAGAATGAGACTTTTGGGACAAATAAACTCATGGGACTCGTGTGTAACGAACGATTGATTTTCATAATTAAAACTAAATAAATGAAATACTTTTATGATGTACAACATTGAAAATCAATTTCAGTTCATTCAAATGGGTATAGGTTCAGTGTATCCCAGAGAAGTTTGTAGAAATATTGAACAGTAGAAATTTTTGAAGGTAATTATCACCGAGTTTCTTTGCGAATAACCTTCCATAAAATATAATATTAATTTCCGTATAACGTTTGCATTGAAAAAAATAACAAAAATTACAGATTTTTATGGGTTTACCTTCACCCGCACTGACGGAATTACAGCATCAATCATAGTAATCCATGAATCAGTATAGACAAAATTTGACAGTTCTATCGGTCGAACTCTAACCGAGATGCCAGAAACAGTGAAGCAACTTCATTCGTGCGCGTTTAAAGAACAGCACTGCATCCGATACGCCCGTTCCGGCATCTACAACATCTTGGTGCTATTAGACAACAATCATAGCATCGAAAAAAAGCTCGGCTACAGGCAGCCGACGATCCAGAGCGACAAGAAGCCTCTAAGGAAGATTGATGGAAACGTGACTACCTCGCTGCGTGCGCTTGGCCGGGAGGTCGGTGCAAACGGTCAAACAGTGAAATAGTGGGTAACAGAGGTATTTTGGACACTTCATATATTTTGGCCCGCCTAACAAACTTTATCGATTTCATCGGATTTTATCGATGTTGAGTAACTCATTTTGCATCAATTTGAAGCTAATCACATTAAATTACCTATTGCGGAAGGGGTTTTTAAAGATATTACAATATTTGGTGAAAATTTTTATAAAGTGGGCCAAAATAAAATCAATCCTAAAGTGGGCCAAAATACCTCTGTTACCCTACCTGGCGTACAGGAACATGCATGTCAGGAAGCGGAAGTCGCGTTCACTGGCTTTGGAACTGCAGGCAATGACTACTTCCACCATGAAGGAAGTGAGATCCTAGTTCCTAATTGATAAAAAACATGCGTCCGCCATAGCGAATGTTCCGGTTATCTGCCGGAAGGCTGCTCCCAAGGGCGTAGACTTTTTTGCAAGCAAGCCTCAATAATCACCTTCCATGAGAACTTTATCAAAAGCAATTATCTGTCTTAGCTTTATTTTTATTACCATCCAAAAAACTTAATTTTTTTCAATGCAAACGTTACTTTTTCACTTCTTTTTACAATACTATATTATTTCAATATAGCTAATATATTGTCATAGTTGATAGTTTTGAAAGAGTAAGCGATATATCAAAGGGAAAGCATCGCTCTGATTGGCCAATTGATGCAAAACCGAAGCTGTTGGAAGAACGCAAAGCTATGAATGTAAGCAAAATTATAGCTAACGTTTCAGTCCTACATGTAGCATGCTCTGATCTTGTGTCATGCAAGATCGGATGAAATTCCATGTTATGTCGTTTCGCCTGAGAAATTGACAACCACCCCTGGGTAAATTTTGAGTGTTTAAGATTAATTTCTAATTTATATGCGATGAACTCGATTGATAATGAGAAAATGTTTATCACTTCAACCGAAATCGCAGAATGGTAGTAATGGTAGAGAAACGCTATAAAAATAACATCATTAGAAATTTTGGTTGCATTGTTCCACATCAATGGCTCGAACTACCCCATGGGGCTGATCCTTGTAGTTTTTTCCTCATCGACGATGACTGAGCTGCCGGCGTGTGTATGTATTGGAATCCCGGATCCGGGATAAAATCCATTTGGTTGCCACCGATATTCCTTGCCGAGATTTTTCCAGCGCCGACGGTGCGAAAAACTCGGCGAGGAATATCGGCTGCAACCAAATAGATTTAAGTTATTCAATTTTTTTCTGCACGGTTTTTTTCCGCCGGACCGTACTCGTGACCTATCGTTGACGCTTGCCCTGTTGACTAAATATTAATTGTTGGAGATTTAACTTGTCGCTGAGGAGTGGTATGAAAAATCAATGGCCGATATATGACGGATGTCACTTTAAGTCAGTGACACTTTCAACAGACTTCACAAGTAAGCGTGTACAACACAAGTCGACGCTTGGAACATAAATGCCAGGTTCAAAAATTAATTTGTGTTGCACAGATTCTCAATATGCTGCACATATTTTTAAAAAGTCACAGATTTTCAAAAAATCTCTAAAAGTCTTCAATTTGCTAGGGAAAACAGATCAAAAATATATTCCTGATAGTGCGCTTAAAAGTGCCGAGACTTTTTTGTCACAAAAACGAACCCGTCCTGCAGTCATCGATTTTGTTTCAATAATAATTGATGAGACTGTTAAAATTCAAGACTTTAACGATGTGCATTGAACGGTTCCACCGAAAATCACGATTTTATTTTTCTTAAATTTCATTTCCGTATTTCCTTATTTGGTTTTAATTTTGCATAACTATTCTTTATAATGAAAAAGGACAATCCTCAACGTTTTGTGTAACTATTGGTGTTTTAATTTTGTTCAGAAAATAAAACCTAGAATTGATGTTTTCTTAAAACGGTATTTTTTTTTCTTTTTCTTTTTTGATATATTGTAGCTGATACTGGTGAACTTTATTTGCACTATAGCTCAAGATGGAGAAATAATTGACCAAAAAGTTATAGTCTTAGAAATACCACTTCTTCTTGTTTCGATTATAGAGGTTTTTAACTTAAGGTCATCCGCCTACTTTTTTTTATAACATATTTAATAAGACAAACTGCCTTAGCTCTAAGATGTTGCGGTCAGACCCTACTTTTCATGTAGGTTTTAATGGATGTTTTTAAAGCTGTGGACAATCCAGTAAAAATTATTTGATTCATATATAAAATGTAGTGTAGTACTCATATCACATTCAGATACCAGAAAACCGTTATTTTAAATATTGGTTGGAGATTTTCTCAATTTTTCATATAAATCATTAGGATTCTAACCATAAAAACATGAACATTTATTTCAGAAAATCTACATAGAAGTTCTTTTTATTATTCATCTCTGGGTGGTGTCACCTCACTTGATATGACACCGATTGATGGCACAGCAAGTTAGGCTATATTGCCAGTTAATTTTCGTTTCTTTTCACTGGACTACAAATGAAAATCTCGATGCGTGACAACGTGGAGTCGCAAAAGTACGGGTGAAAATCTTTTCTCGCGAAATACTCAAATTTTCACCGTGTTCACTCGTTGATGGTTCCACCGGAGGTGGCACAAAAGTTAAATGGCTGTAAAAACCACCAGCTACCGTTAACATCGTGGGTGTGGGCTTGAGAGGCTTACAAAACGGGCATAGTTGACAGATTAATTTAAATCAAAAATTTTGCTTTGTAGTAAAAAATTGAAACCAAAAAAAAATCCTCACGAATGTTCAAACTACTTACACTTGAAGGACTCACTATTCACCATTTTCAAAATTGAATTTTTCACACCGGGAATACACGTACATTGTTTGATGTTCGGTCAATTCACGTAAACGAACTGATGGTACTCTATTCATTTTAGGGGATGTACGCATAACATTCATTTTCGTCACGTATAATATTCAATTTGACATTTGGAACCGTTTCACGTGATTTTCCAAGTGATTCGAATGTGAATTTTTATTTGTGTGTCAAGATAATGAGCACGCTTACTTGTGGATCTAAAGAATTGGATCAAAAGTCGAACTGTTTCGTAATACAGCGGGTATTACGACATTTTGGGTAAATATGCTTCTCGAAAAATTTGAGTTGATATTTCTCCCTTTCGGTGACATTTGTAAATGAGAATAAAGTACCAAAGACATTGGAAATCTATTCATGCTTCACAGTGTATTTATATGTTTAAATGTAAAGAAGCATTTTAATGTATTTTACTTACCATCTAGAGCCTGATATGGCTCGCTATCTAAAAAACATTTTCTCAATCCTGAATTTCGGTAAAATTTTTACTACTCATTCGGGTCGGGTACGGGTACAGGTAATTTTTAAACGGGTACGGGTAATTTTTTTTTATTTTTTATCGGGTGAGTAGATATTACTCCCTTTTGTTGACATTTGTAAATGAGAATAAAGTACCAAAGACATTGGAAATCTATTCATGCTTCACAGTGTATTTATATGTTTAAATGTAAAGAAGCATTTTAATGTATTTTACTTACCAACTAGAGCCTGATATGGCTCGCTATCTAAAAAACATTTTCTCCATCCTGAATTTCGGTAAAATTTTTACTACTCATTCGGGTCGGGTAGGGGTACAGGTAATTTTTGAACGGATACGGGTAAATTTTTTTATTTTTTATCGGGTACGGGCAATATTTTTCATTGTTGATCGGGTACGGGTAATTTTTGAAATTTTTAATCGGGTACGGGTAAATTTTTTTGCTGATCACTCGGGTACGGGTCGGGTTCGGGTATAAGAATTTCTATACCCGACCATCTCTCGTGCAAACAAGATTTCGCTAATTGCTATCGTTCACAAGATACAACGATTTTAAATTTACGATTAATGTAAATCTATCACTTTACCAACTTTTTTTAGAATGAGTAGATAATTTTTTTCTTCTAACCTTATAGCAATTCAGTAATATAGTATTTTTTATTGTATTCGATCGTGAAAAATAAATTAAATTGAAACATCAGTCTTTTCAGACAATCCGGGTTGGCGGTTTAAAAAAGGAATGTAATACCAAAACTTTGCTTTGTTTTTTGTCTATCCAGTTAATGTTTCATCGAAAACGAAGTCGATTTTTAGTTTTTTTTTAGTGGGTCAAAAACAGAACCCCTAAATGACGGTTCTAAGTGTTTGATCATTGTTTCTGGTGCCTCCGAAACAGGTTCAGTCGAAATAAATCTGTTCAACAAACAAATACCAAAAAGAAGAGTTTAATTAGTTGTTTTAAGGTATTGGTTCCTCACACTCTTGAAATTGATTTAATATTTGCAGCCAGATGTAAGTGTTACAATAATGTTGGGTTCACCCTTTGGTATTTTTCTTCAGACATGTGGATTTATTTTATTGCTTTCAATTGACAAGAACTGCCAACAGAGAACATTTATTAGTATGCTTATATGGAAGTTATTTAATACAAACCTCATATAAATGCCTCAGGGGCGTGAAAATGCTATCCTCATGGTGTTTGACAAAGTATAAAAATATTTATTCAAACGAATATACTATTCGTATGCGACCGTCCGCATTTCCTCTTTTTCTACATCATCCAGTGTCGCTAGCCTGTTTGCAATATTCTCCCTCTCTCTCTCTCTCTCTCTCTCTCTCTCTCTCTCTCTCTCTCGATACTCTTTTGCTGGTCATATTTTGCATGGAATTTGAATCGATCTGACTTTTATCTACGGAATTAAACGTTTGTTTGGCATTCTCATCAATGTCTCAATAAAACAGCACGTGGTGGCAACACTATCAATTGGGAAGAAGAACACAGTCCATGTACAATATTGCGAGTTAGTTCAACATTCCCCGTCACACACTTACTCGGATGTTTATGCCAAATATCCAAAAAAGGAATAGAAGACTGCTTAGACATTCAAGAATAGGCAAATTGAACATCGACATTTTTTCCTTTTCTTGTGTCTGATTCTATTTCATGAGGAGTTTCTTCGTCTGCCAGAATATTACTAGCGTTGATTCATTGTATAGAAGGTACCATCGCTATGGTCATCAAATCATTACATATTTTCCTTCTGTTCGGGACAATGCTAGTCGAATATAGTGTGACAAATACTAGTGATAATACGCCTGGATAGTAGCATCTTTTTTGTTTCATCTCTTGTGATTGTCATCAGAACAATAGTCGAAGAAGCATATTTCAACAAAAGGCTATTCTGAATGATATAAAATGTCAAAACTGTTTTATAAGAGTTTTTGCATTCAATTCTGATTCTGATAAACTGAATTCGCGTGAATGGAACTTATTCATTTTTAAAAAGGTGACAATTAAAATAAAGTCGAGTACAAAAAATGCAAGATGCGTTTGTTTCGACTAATAATTCCTTTTTGTTTTGAATAAAATAATTATGTCATATATCATTCGACTGAGTTCATTGAGCTGAGCAATGTCTGTGTGTGTATGCAATAGAACGGGTCCCCATTCACGAGGAAGATTAGAATAAATAAATTTTGAAACATGCCAAATGTGTTTATATTTTTTTAAATTTTTATTATGAAAAATAAAAACACAATTTTCAATCTTAGTTTTTCCGGCCCCCTTGTATTAGTCCGGATCCAGAGTTATCCCCATTTTTCCATTCCTCTCAGCGGCCATATATGTGTCAAATAATCTCCCTCTTTGTTTTCAGAGATGGCTTTATTCAATAATATATATTAAGGCACACTGTGTTAAGCTATAAGATGCCGAGGGCATTAATTTTACTACTTAAAATTAGAGTAATTTCTTCTATTTCGTGATGTGATTTCGAGGAGATCAGATTTCAAGGATGTAGTCTCCAACTAGTCATCGGCAGCGTCTGGTCGGTTGGAACTTGTACGCTGAATTATCCTGGTGACGTTGGTACGCATCGATGGTTTTCGTATTCTTTCGTGTGGGTCCGCGGGAAACACCCTTGGGCAGCGAGAACCCGGCGGGTGGCCCGCGCGTTGATCATCGACTGAAAGGAGTGAAACAGGGAGAAATAAATGTTGTTGGAAAAAGGGATAAGAAAGTGAAATTACTTAGCTCAGCGAAAAGATCTAATTAGTTCACGTCGAGATAGGGAAGAGACGAAAGAAGGGGGAGCATTCAGAGATGGTTGAATTAGTTTTATCATACTTTCATACTTACATGTTTCCGGATCTACAGGGCAAAATATGTTAATTTAGAGCGACTATGCAAATTACGGAAAAAATGTTTTAAATTTGGTTCAAAACTGTTTACAAATTGGAAAGGTTATGTTAGTTTATGCTAACATAAACTTCCTTTGTTTTATTCAAGATTCAATAAAATTGTTTTAGCGAGAATACGGCTTACATTACTATGGGGCGCCTTTTCAAAATTTTCCCTCATAGTGAGTAATAAGTTTTTTATTGTGAATATCGCTTGTTGTATCTAACGTATCAATATTTTTTTTCTACAAGCATATAATATGCGCAAATATGATCATAACATTGTCAGTTGTATGGCCCTTATTATCGTTCTAACTTCCACTTTCACTATCACCTCACTTACACATCACTTCACATGATTTGACCTATTACCAGTACCACGCACAGTGTAGCGATCACCATAATGAAAAAAAAAATCAATAATGTAATTATTTTTACATTCATGTAATTATTTTCACTCTGAAGCGACTTTCGTAATAAGGACCAATATTCACTTTATTTGCTTTTCATCGTGGAATGATAACTATAATAAGGGTCGTTCGCACCGCACGCGAATAGCTCTTGGATCAGGAAATTTTTTTCTGGCCACCTAGAGTTTCATTGATTCAAGGGTTCACTCTTTTTCAAGGCTACCTGAATCACTAACAGTCTAATATAATCAGTCTTTTTCAAGACTAAAAAATTAATCAGTCTCTATCAAGGATAGCCATCCAAAGAATTATTCTTCGAACTAATCAGTCTTTATTAAGACTATCACAAAGTCAGTATTTATCAAAACTTAACCAAACTAGGAGTCTATTCGAAGTCTAATTTAGATTAGTTAATTTATATTCTTCAAAAAAGCCTGCGTCCAACCGAAAAGGCATCAAACCTAAGGTTAAAAATAATACAATACGGAAGAAATCCTAATCCGCTATTAAAAAAAATTTTTAACAACATTGACGATCTTATAGAATCTGCATGTAAAAAAAACTACGGACGGACTTCCCTCCCGCTGATTCTATGTCGTCTAACAATATTTACGAGATTCTTCCTGAATCCGATTGTAGCAACATAGAAGAAAATTCTTCTAAAATTCCCAAAATGGACGCTTGTCGTTCTAGGAAGAAACAACAATCTATGCCTCCAGTGACGGTGATAATTTCCGACCTCAAAGCATCCCGTACTGAGCTTTCTACTTTTCTGATGGAAGTAAAAGTATCATTTCAAATCGGGCGAAGAGGAGAATGTTGAGTCTTGGTTGATGGATTGAAAGATTCCCCGGTGAACGACCAAAATGGTTAAAGCCGGGGTAAAATAAATGATATAAAAAAATTAGAAGATTACGAACGTCCCATCCGGTATTTGTCCGAGAAACTTCAATAGTTTTATTCATATGATCCAAAATCAAGTAGACCCTTCAAGGCTGTCTTGAAAGGCTTATCAAATGATCAAAGTACTGATGAAATTTAAAATGAATTAGAATAATTGTTTGGTTTTGCCTCTTCCCAAGTAATACTTATGAAAAAAAAAAAACGAATGGTACTTCTAAAACATGCTCTGGAGTTTCCCATGAACTTTACCTAATAAACTTCAATCGAAGTGATGTAAAAAACGTCATCATCTTCTTCTAATGACAGTTACGCTTTTGTAACAGATAGGCAACTACCACTTAATTCTTCTAATGTAAATAATAAAAACGTGATTAATCCACCTAGCAGTGAGATGATACCTTTTTTTTATCAATACGCATGTGTTTTTGCATGGATATTCTTAGGTGTTTTAGTTCTCATGACATTATTTTAATTATCGTCGTTTTAAACGGCAAATTGAGATTTTAATCACTCATTACCCTGTAATGCCGAAACTGCAAAACATATCGAATTTCAATCTTAGCGTGTGACAATCGATTGAACATTCCATGAGATGTCGAAGTAAGTTCCTCTTTAGAGTTTTTCGTGATTATTTATGGTACTTCCAGAGCCGGTATTCAGGAATTAGCATAGCCCAAAATGATTCGAATGGCCATAAATTATTACGCCAAACAATTTACATGAAATTTATAAACTCATCATCTGTAATTCCAGAATCGGATAAAATTCACCGATTTTGTATGGGACCTTAAGTCCTGTAATATTTGTTTTTGAAGTTCGATTTGGTCTTTTTTGAGAAAATGATTGAGCTTTGAGAATCGATTCGATACTGGAACCGGAATTCTAAAATCGGTGTAGCCGAAATCAGTTAAATTCACCTGAGGAGTGTGTAGACATCTTTGAGAAATTGTAGTGCGAATTAAAATTTGGGGGTACATTCCGAATCCAAAAACGAATACCGCTTAAACTGAAATAAATTTATTTGGTAATCGACTATCCAAATCTGAAAACCCGATAAACCTGATTAATTTATGTGAAATGGACATTTTTATACTAATCACCCTGCATTTTCTAAACCAGAAGTCGGATCTGACTAAAAAGTAAGAGGTTTTATAGGATTTTAAGACCTCTCATTTGAATCATAGATGATTCTTAGATTTCATTTGAATCTTAGATCGGTTCAGCCATCTACGAGAAAAATTAATTGCATTATTTTAATTATCATCCTGTGGTTCCGCAATCAGAAGTCGGATCCAAACGTAATTCAGGAACCTTGTTTGGGAGTATACGACTTTTCATATGAATCTGAGTTTGTAGAAAACGGTTCAACCATCTCCGAGAAAATTGAGTGAAATTATTTGTCACACACGTCAATATAATTATGGAATTACTTCCAACTCGATAATGCTGGTATCATCTGGTTTACATATGCCATATTCGAAAGATTATGTTGCCAAAAATGAACCGTGCTAAAATTGGTCCGAGGCAAATTGTCATAAAAAAAGATGCTGTACACAGTCTTTTTGGTACTTAGAAACAATTATATGTAACAGTATAAAAAATCGTGTTTCATGTTGCTCCCAAGCATTGCTTTTTCATACAGCGCTCAAAATTCCTTCTACTGGAATAAGGCTTACACAAAAATATCGATATCTCCGTTAAAAATGGACGGATTTTAACAATCTATGGCTTGTTGGATAGGTATTACCGAGCGAAATCTAAGTCTGGAAACATATTCTGTTTTCAAGGTCAAATGTGACAGATACTGTCAAAAAACTGAAAATTTTGACATAAAACATCGTATAACTCAAAAAGTAAACATCCGATCTCAAAACCATTCAATAGCGTTCTGGGTGACGGGGAGACCTTTCATTTGCGACTAGTTTGATCAAAATCGGTCCAGCCATCTCTGAGATCTCGACCTCTTAGTTGACAACACACATACAGACACACACATACACACACACACAGACATTTGCTCAGTTCGTCGAGCTGAATCGATTGGTATATGACATTCGGCCCTCCGGGCCTCGGAAAATTTTTCGAAAGTTTGAGCGAATTCTATACCTATTTTTTATATATATAAAAAAAGGTAAAAACAGGAACACCTTCCAGTTCGCCTTCTAACGAAAACAGTTTATTAATAAATAGATCTTTTATCATCGATGACAATCTTCAACTGCTCATTCGGTTGAAGAATGTTCGTCGACGACAATATCAACATTCTCGTGATCCTGCTACGAAAAACATAGTTAAGGATTTACAGAAAGAAATTAAACATAGATTTACTATTTTGCGAAATGAAAGTTTTGCTAAAGAAGTTGAACAAATTAAACCATAAAATCATAAAATTGTCGATCGCTGTACTTTCTGCGCGAATTTGTGTGTTGGTTCATCAAATTCAAAAAGATGTTCAACAGCATGATGTTCCCGGTTCACAGCATGATGTTCTCGGTTCGTAATACCCGAATGTCGTTCGATGAAATCTCGGCTGAAGTAAACTGGTAGAGCGCAGTGATCGTTGTGAAGCACGAAAATCGAGTTGAGACAACATCTTCGGTGAGTCGATATTGATATGATCATTTTTCAATTCAAGTGTTATTTCAAGATGACATTACTAAAACATTTTTTTATGAAATTCAGTCAATTATTAGGAAATTTCAAAACATGAAGGCTCCTTTAATAGTCTTATTGAAAATCTTCCCGATGTTACATTTAGACTCATGGTTAAAATTTTCAACAAGCGTTTTTCACTAAGTTACTTCCCCAAGAGTCCAACGCTAATGTAATTCCCATCCTAAAACCTGATAAAATCCTAGCAGAAACATAAAGTTATCGACCAATTAGTTTACTTTCTTCTGTCAGTAAAATTTTTGAAAAAAATATCTTGTTGAGAATGATGTCTCATATAAATGAGAATTCATTTTTTTTTACCAGAGCAGTTTGGGTTTCGCCATGAACATTCAACTACTCATCAACTTGTAAGAGTAACGAACATGATAAAAGCAAATAAATCTTCTGGGTTATCCACTGGAGTTGCTCTTCTAGATATAGAAAAAGCATTCGACAGTGTTTGGCACAAAGGTCTAATAGCAAAAATGTCTGATTTCCAGTTTCCTATTTATTTGATAAAAATGGTTCAAATTTATTTAACTGATTGTACTCTTCAGGTTAGCTATCAGAATTGCAAATCTGAACCCGTACGAGCAGGTGTTCTGCAGGGTTCGAGCGTAGCTCCAATCTTGTAGAATATTTTCACTTCTGATCTTCCAAATGTACCCGTTGGTTGTCATAAATAGCTATTCTGTGATGACACAAGTCTTTTAGACACAGGTAGAAATCTAAGAGTGATATACAGTCGCCTACAAAGAAGCTTGAATATTTTCAGTGATTATCTATCAAAATGAAAAATCAAACCAAATGCAGCAAAAACGCAATTAATTATCTTTCCTCATAAGCCAAGAGCTTCTTTTCTTAAACCAGACAATAATTACATTATCAAATTGAATGGTTTGGAATTGACATGGTCTGATCAAGCAAAATACTTAGGTTTAACGTATGACAAAAAGCTCACTTTCAAGAATCACATTGAAGGAATCCAGGCAAAGTGTAATAAATATACTAAATGTTTATATCCTCTTATAAACAGAAATTCTAAGCTAAGTCTAAAGAACATATTATTAATTTTCAAACAAATCTTCAGACCAGCCATGCTTTATGCAGTACCAATTTGGTCAAGTTGTTGTTCCACCAGGAAAAATTTTCATGATATCAATCATTTTGCTCGTGCATTTTCATGAGATGACATGGTTCATGATTTCATGATTAAAATATCATGGTGCCGGCAATAGATTTTTATCCGTGCAATACAAGTAGGTTTACGATTTTCCCTACACAAAAATCACGTAATTGCGAAAGCAAATGATGTCTTCATGGTAATAACCAAATCATGTATATAATAGGGCTGAAAAGTCACCAACGTTTGGTATCAACGAGTATCAAAGAGGAAACCGCATGACGCGTTAGATTGCCAGTCATGAATTTTATGATCATAGCTCAGTGATCTGTAGAATTATTTATATAATCTAACTACCGAAAAATGTCTGACTTGATCTATGTCAGTACCAGCCAATCAGAATGCATTCTGAGGAAGAGAACAAAAGATCTGCTGCTGTACAACTGTATCGATGTAGAAGATAAACATTCAACTTTTTCCTATTATTTTCTATGCGACGGTTGTGGAAGCAAGATATAAGGGAGAGCAACACCGAGGACCACACGCTTATGGAATAAAGCAAGAAGCAGAATTGTGCCGAAGAACTGTCGTAGTATAACATACAGCAAAACCCCACCGAAGGCCTGTTAATCCTGTTGAAACGAAGCGAGCAGCAGAAAGGTGTAAAGAAACCTCATTGGGAAAACACTTTTTTAACTGCGATTTGCGTTTCCAGTGCAGCAGTGGAAGTCGTCAGAGCTTCATGGAAGCGCTGCGCTTGAAAACACCGCTGCTCAGTTTAGTTGTCCGGAGTTTGAGTTGGAATTCATTGAGTTTCAAATGCACCTACTGACTCCGCCTGGAATCGATTGTTTTATGTTATTTGGAATCCAATCGCAGATGCAGATGCAGATTCCATAGGTCATGGCAAATAAAGACACTTTTCAGTCCCACAGATCATAATGAAGATTTATTTGAATTTTCTCCATTTCTTACCAAAAGCATCAGATTCTTGAAAATGGAAGTTGAAAATAGTTTGCGCCGTCATTAACACATTCAATTTCGACGGGCAACGCAACACGCAATGCGAAAAAGAAAGTTTCAATGTAGAACACATCTTTATACTAGTATGGGTGTCGTTTCGAATCAACGATAAAATCTGTGAACCTGGCTATCCACTGAGAAATCGATTAGGTTCAGTTGGGCGTTTGTTGAACAACATATTGAACTAAATACTCGTTTATTTTTTGGAACGGTTTGTTGTTACTTTCTTTCTTACTAAAATAGTGTGAAAATTAGGTGTTTTCTTCATAAAGAAGGAAAATGTGTTGTTATTCTACGCGAAGCATAAATTTTCTACAGGTATGTAGTGTAGTGTAATAAAAAAATAGGTAATAAGAACCTTCCAAAATTCTCCAATAAAACTAGTCCAACGGGACTCCAACTCCTCATATTGAAAATGGCTCAACAATGGACCTCTGTCTGTCGGGTTTGTTGAACGAACAATATGGCGCTCGGTTCAATGGTCTGTATATTTCGAAAATTAAGACTGATGAAACCTGTCCTATAAAGGTGGAATGGTGAAATTTAATTTCACTTCAGCAACACTATAATTGCACCTTGACGCAATATCTTCATTAACGTATTAGACGAAAATTGAACACTAGCCTTCGTTCTTAGAATTTGAATGTATGAGGTGCTGATGGATGCTAACATCCGGGCTGAAGAAAAAATAAGCCTTAATACGGTAATCATCCGAGATTGATAATTTTTTATGATAGAACTGCATGAAATGTCTTAGAACTGCATGGACTGTCGAGATCTTGTGTTTTCTCGGATACTCGACTTTTCATGCAATTCTAAGACATTAGGTATAAAAAAAATCAATTTCGGAAATCTCGTGTAAACCCAATGAATACTATTTAGGAACGATGAATTACTGAGATTTTGCAAGATTGTTTTTAATTCAGTAAAGATTTTATGACGATTCATGCTGGAAGACCTGGAAAAAAGACTTATTCTAAATCTTGCATGGCTTATTTTTCATCAAGACATTGTAATTTTCAATTAAGTGTTGAGATGTTCTATCGAAATAAAGCATAACATACTTTATTGATATTTATGCTATTTCTCTCTTCGTATATTCTTCTACAAACCGTACACCGGAAACAAGTTCACATTTATATTGATAGGGGAGAGTGTTCGTTTTCCGGCACCCTTTTATTTTAATCTTTTAACTTCTAACTAAGTGCACAATATGCGAACATATATACCTACATCAATGGAAAGCTAAAGTCCCTAGCTAACAACTGAATAAGAAACTAAGTTGATTCAATCGATTAAAAAAAACTTTATTATTAATTTAATAAAGTGATAAATTTTGGCCATTACGAAAAATGGGGTGCCGGTAACCGAAATCGGTAGACATTTTGAAAATGACGAAAAAAACTTTGGTTGCAAAAATTTTGATAGCATCCGATTTTAAATCACGAAATAGATCGATTTCACCTCATAAATATTCAATTCACTCATCTTTTCGATTGATGCTTTTTAATTTATGATACTATAAAAAAAGTCATAAAAAACTTTTGTGTTTATTTTCACGCAATTAAAATTTGTTTTGAGCGCAGAAAAAGAACAAGCGTCTGTTTGCTTTGATATTCGGCACAAAAAGAATGTGCTACTGATACACACCTGACATTTGTCGAAATGACGCTATCTGCTTTCTGTCAAAAGTTACGGTGGGGTGACGGCAACCGAACATCTTCCCCTACTCTCAACGAAAAAAGAATTATTATTATATCGTTTATTTATCCCCGGTTTTAACCTAATTCTGGTCGTTCACCGGCATGAAAAAAGAATGAAAAAATATAGTTGTATAGGCAGGTTTTTCTAAGTATATAGCGCACCTATGCGCGCGCACTTGCTGGAACGCTTGTTTGAATGCGTCGAGTTCAGACCAAGTTTAGAAGATTGTGTACAAAATATGGAATTGATCCGCTCAGTAGAACTAGAGATTATACGTTTCAAAAACAAAATGGTTTTACATTTTATTGGATTCTATAAAAACTTTGAAAAAATATAATTATGGGAAAAAAAATTTGATACACGTGTCAACAAAATTTATGGTCACCTGCCGGGTTCCACGAACCGGGGGTGTTTCCCGCGGACCTTCATGGACAGAAGTATGCGGTTACCACCGATATGTGCCTACTTCACCTGGATAAGTTCCAACTCATCAACCGTTGTCGACCATTACTAAGAGGCAGGAACCAATAGAGTAGAACACTGTTACTTCAATGCGACACTACCACAGTTAAAGAAATTATCCTAGTTTTAGGTAAATAGTAAATTGATATTAAAAAATGCTCGGCATCTTAGAGCTTCAACAGTGTGCCTGGAAAAATATATTATTAAAGAAAAGAAAAAAACACTAAATTATGAGAAAATGCTACAAAAAAGATTTTAAATTTGAAAAATATTCTTTCTCGAAATCTGTTCGATTTGTAAAAGAATGTCCCATATGGATCCATTATGTTTGAATAAGATTCCACAAATAGTAGATTATACAAGGCTTCCGTTCCAATGGGGTATGAGATCCTGCAATTCGGGAGTCTAACTTTTCAATTATGAGCATATTACTCATCGGCTGCAACACTGTTGCTAACCAAAGGATCAGTTCACTTAGATAAAACAATGCGCAGCTCCCACTAATCGTTGAGAGAGTGTTCAGACCCATAATAAGTTTCATACACACCGAAAAAAGTGAGAATGATAATGCATAATTAGTGCTGAGATACGTCCTCAACATCAGGTATTACATCGCAAGTATTGTGTAATTTGTTAAATCGATAAGTTAAATGAATAGCTCTCTCTAAATTCATCATCTCTTTTCCTCGAATGAAATTGCTGCCGGGCGAGAGATGCATGCGAAGTGGTAACCCTAGATAAGGTTGATTGTGTCTATTGTGCCGTCTCTGCTGTACAAACATGACCGGGCAATAAAACGATTTAAAAATGTTAGAAAACACAACTTTGTTTTGCATTCTGTTTCTAATATTAAATACTTGTTTTCAAACGTCACAGTTGCTCTGTTGCAATTTGTATTAAACAACAAAAAGCCATTACTTAGTAAAATGTATTTCTAATCATGGATTCCACCAATAAATCGATTCCATGTGCTATTGCTAATCTGTCACTTGGTAGGTTAAACAAACATGTCGTTCTCCGTATTACAACGTACAACGTGATGGTCATCAATGGATATGTAAATTGCTTTACTTCTTCTTCCAACATCATGCATCATCAATTGTGAGCCGCCATTGTTTCGGTCTTGTAGTAACGTAACACGGACGACGAATACTACTGTGTATGCTAGCTATGATGACGATTTATCCCACGATTGAACCTTACCACTAACAAGTTTTTCTCCATTCAAGGGAATATGCGATCCATGAGGACGGTAAGCGGACAAAAATAGCAAAAATACTGGTGATTGTCACGCGCTTACTGTCGATACCGTTTGGTTCCTGATTTGAAGTTCATAGTTCTACCAGATCCATCAGATAGAGGAAATAGCATCGGGTATCACAGAGAAGCTATCCTGTTTCCTTGTTTGAATTGTAGTAATGGCCATAATTGAACCACAATATAACCCGGACGAAGACTAACAGACGGGGACACTTCCATCTCACTCACTTTCCATAGTGAGATTTTTTTTTCTTCTGGTTCAACATACGGAATAACCATCCGATGGAATATTTCAATTACAATCAGTATTGTTGGAACTGATTGAATGGAAATCTCAACACATCTGTGGTTAGTTTCAATGTTCACTAACTGCCCGGTGCCAAACCACGAAACACCCAATTCCCCTTCCTAGGTTAAAAGTCGTTCCGACTTGACTTCGGCTTCGGAGGATATCAAAATTTTGTGACATTAGTATAAGAAGAAAGATTTTATTTTGAAAGAGCAATGATTCAGATAAAATATTGAATCGTTTTCGTTGATCTTGTGAATGAAATATATTTGTGTAACTCCAATGATATTTTTTGGAACTGGCGAGTTTTGAGAATTACTTTGATTTTTTTTTATACACATGAAATAAAAAGTATAGAAGTTTCATATATCATTTGGTTCAGTTCGACGTGTCCGTGTATGGAGCAGGGGTTGCTTCGTAAATCCTCAAACGAACAAAGCAACAAAAAAAACACGTGTTTTAATCTACCTAGTGGTGCTAGATGCCTTTCTCATATAACTCATGTTTTCATTATAATTATTAAGGGATTCATCAAAGAAACTATTTTTGAATATTTGTTTGGACACATATTTCGACTACTATTTCCGGTACTTCCGGAACCGGGAGCTGGGAACCAGCATAGCTGAAATCGGTTC
The DNA here is from genome assembly GCF_030247185.1 of Malaya genurostris. Taxonomy (NCBI): domain Eukaryota; kingdom Metazoa; phylum Arthropoda; class Insecta; order Diptera; family Culicidae; genus Malaya; species Malaya genurostris. Next base: position 37,054,176 of record NC_080572.1, read on the forward strand.
GCTTGGTCAGCAACTAACATAATTTTTAAATTGAAACAGTGGACCAAATTTACAATAATTTTTACGTTTTTTACATTATCGTTCTCTATATTTTTTTATTTAAAAGATTTTTTTTCAGGCCTATTTACGTACAAGCTTTACGTAGCAGATTCAGCTGTTTTGTACATTGGTTGTAGTTGCTGGTTTGTTTGAGGGTACGTTGTTAACTGCAGCTGGTGTACTTTGTTCTATAGGGGATACTGATGGTTTCATTGCAGGGGATGCTTCATTGTTGTTGGTGGCTGTCACAGGTGTACTGGGGTTGCTTGGGGTTGGTGTGAAGGAATCACCGTTGTCCTTTGGTGTAGTTGTCTCCTTGTCCACGTTATCACATGGCTAACCGTAGAGAACAGCTTTTTAGCAATTTTGACATGTGGCCATCTGATTGTCATAGGTAACGAGTGATTTGCACGGGATTCTTGTATCCTGACCGAACGTCACATAAGAAGGTATAGGCCTCTTCAAGCGCATGCGTATCAAACGTACACAATTTAGAATACAGGGGAAAAAGTTCTTCCACTTTTCTTTTTCGATAAAGAGAATCTCTTCGTATTGGGACATAGTTTTGCGAATATAAGAATCGATGACGCTTGAGGGAAGATCATGAACACTATAGCACTATCTTCCATATATACTGGAATGTAGTACTTAATGTTCTCGTGCTCCACATAGTTATTGTCTTTTGCGAATTGAATTGCTTCCAACTTTTTATAAAACTGAATGTAAACAACATTATTTGTCTTATTGCATTGAAATAAATGCACACGTTTAATGTCAAGATGCATTTGCTCTTTAAGCAAATCTTTAAGTTGTCGTATCGAAGGTCGATTTTTGCACTGCCTGAAGTCAACAATAATTGTATTCTTTCGTATCGGCGGTAACTTTTGTTAATTTGGTTAACTCATTTCGAGATCGTTCTACTGTTCACTACACAACACTGTACTTGGTTTCTTCCGTCCCGAATGTAAGCGGTTTTGTTTTATCGACTGACTTGGATCGACTGATCGTTCTCTATATGGCAGGTTGTAATTTCATACACACTATGCTGTATTTCCGGAATCGGAGCCCGGATCTGGATGAAATTCTACATCAATTTACGGAAATATAATACTTTTCATTTAAATTTGAGTTTGCGAAAATGGGTTTAGCCGTTTCTGAGAAATTAGATTGATTTCCGGCTTTGAGCACACGAGCACTTTTCCGATACTTCTGGAATCAGGAACGATGATCCGGTATACTTAAAATCAACGTATCTGGTAATAAACTAACCATACCTGTCTAATAGAAGAATTATACTGTTGTTTGCATATATTTGGCTTGATTTTACCGTGTCATGTATGAAAATACGCTCCTGAATATGAATTTTTTCTACTTATCAGGAAGTCGTACCCGGATGAAATGTTAATGAAAGTGTTATATACAGTTGTAAGACCTACCATTTGTACCTAAGCTTGTGCAAATTGGGTGAGCGGTGAAATCGAGCACACTTTTTCAGTTCATTTTGCACATTTTAACCCGTAACTTCCGAACCAAAAGTCGAATCCAGATGAAATTCAATAGCACGCTATGGGACTACAAGGTCTTTAATTTGAATCTAAGTTTAAGAAAATCGGTTGAGCGGTCTCTGAGAAAATCGAGTGACTTTATTCATTTTTTTGCACATTTTCTTCGTTACTTACCAGAATTTTGATCGGGGTAAAATTCAATAACAACCTGTGGGACCAAGAGACCTTCCATTTGAATCTAAGTTTGTGAAAATCGGTTTAGTCATCTCTGAGAAAATGGAGTGCACATTTTTGTTACATACACACATACATACACATATACATACACACATACACACACGCATAGGCATTTGCTAAGTTCGTCGAGCTGAGTCGAATGGTATATGACATTTGGCTCTCTGGGCTTCGGAAAAAATCGGTTTTCATAGTGATTGCATAGCCTTTCTATATGAGCCTTTTTATATAGGTATATACATACAAACATATACCGACATTGCTCATATTTGATGAACTGAGTCGAATGGCATCACTAGAAATTTCGACTAGTGAAAATTCTAAATGAGAAAGGCAAAAGAAGAATGCAATAAAACAACAATAACACGGAATTTACTCAATTTGACTGTAGAAACAGTTTGATTCAGGTATTACAAACTTTATAAAAACATTTATTTGAAAACTAAACGCGCATAATGCAAGTGATTGGCACTTTTGAATATTGATGCAAAAATTTCCATATGCGAAGTTATCATCTCACTGCTAGGTAAATTATGTACGGGTTTGTTTCAACGTATACGGAACAAGATTCAACTAATACCGAACCAGTACAACTATAGTTTGGTGGTTTTATGGATGAATCAGAAGCAATCATATATATTAATCAATAAAAGCTAAAAGTTTCACCGGAAACATATATTAAATGGGAAACAGAAAAAAGTCTTGATAACTAAGTGAATAGAAGCTCAAACAGAAACCAATTTTATACTAATGCGGAATTTATCAAGGTGTTCCACAGAGGGAAGGGTTTATGTAGATGGGAAACACAACGAGGAAACGGAAATATGGAAGGAAATCTAGAAATGAACACAACTTGGGGGCTGTCCATAAAAGACGTCACGCTTTTTTTTACGATTTTTGACTCCCCATCCCCCCTTTGTCACAAATTGTCACAGAAGAAAAGACCCCCCTATGTCACATGTCACGAATTCAAAACAAATAAAATTCATCTCAATACATTCTCAATATGTATGACAAACTATACAAATATGAGGGCAAAATCGATTTATTACATGCTGTCATTAGATTAAAAAATATCCATAAAACTAATTTTGTAGTTTATTACTATCAATTATATAAATTAACAAAAGTATTTGGTTGGAATTGATGAAACATATAAATCATCTGTTTTATTCCTCCTAGGGGTACACAGATATATAATTGTTTTAGGTGAAGAATAATATTTCCTTAGTGTAGCATACAGGGCTGAGAAAATGAAGACCAAAACCTCATCAAAACGAGATCACTGCCGGAGAATCTTTTCATGATCAGTTGATCAGTGAATTTTAAATCACATCGATCAATATCGGTACTGATCTTCCGTCACACAATGGGTAGTGATTTTGAGCTAAAATGATTCTTGATTTATGTAAGTTCAATCATTGGATGATTCGATAAGCTTTGATGTTGGTGGAGGAAAATCACATATGATCAAGATAAGACATGACATGATCTACGTCTGAAATCGTTGATCTCCCGCTCTTTTTCAAATGGAGTACAATTGAATAAACTGCATCAGAATCAGATAAGAGAAATTCGTATGATATACTATTATCAATGCTAGAAAATCAAATTACTGAAAAAATTGTCAGTGCATAACTTAAGTTAAACCGTTAGAAGGCATATTTTTCTTTTTTACTCATATTAGGCAAAAATTATTAATTTCGCTAATTTACTCGCTCCTCCGTGCACTTTTGCTGATAACAACAGAAATGATTTCCTGCATTATTCATTTCCGAATTTACTAGAAGAAGCTTTTAAATCAACAAATACACGTTTTCCTATAGAATGTAAACGTTTATTGTGGATATTTTTTCACGGAATAGAGCAAAGCAGTAATATATTTAGGTATTTCAAAAATGCGTTCATTGAAAATATTGGACGTCACATTCCAAAAACCTACCCCCCCTCTCCCCCCTGTCACAGAAGGTCACGTTTTATGAAACACCCCCCTCCCCCTTGCGGCGTGACGTCTTTTATGGACAGCCCCTTGTCCGTATCGTATTGGAAATTTTTCAAACGTCGTGGTTACTGCGTTTTGAAGCAGAGATGCGGAATGTCCGTGTGTAGGTACGTAGGAATGGATGCGGAAGCTTCTCTGCATTTTGTACTGCAGCGCACTATCTGATGGGAGTAGCTGCATCGTTTTTGCGAAACGCGAAAGTAGAGAGTAGATATATTATCAATCGGGAAACCCCGCGTTTCCGTAGAATGTGGAGAAACACTCCGAAAGGAGGGCAGAACATGACGCCAGCGCGGTATTTATGAAACCACACGAAATAGGTTTATAGAGATAACCGTTCAATAATCGCTGAAGGTGCATCCGTCTAAAAGTCTATTCGCACTATTCCGGAACGGGACCATTTTTCGCACCGTTGGCGCCGGGAAAAACTCGGCGAGAAATATCGGCGGCAACCAAATGGATTTTATGCCGCATCCAGGATTCCAATACATGAACACGCCGGCAGCACAGTCATTGCCGACGAGGAAAAAATCGTCCCGGATTTTCCCGTCCCGGATTTTCCCGTCCCGGAATAGTGCGAATAGACTTTAAGCGTACCGAAAGCCATCGGGTTATGTAGATCCCTTAAATTGATACCTACAACGCGTTACGGGTGACCCCCGCTCCATCCGCAATTCTAGGAACTTTTGTTGATTGTTGGTTGGTTGGTTGGTTGTGATTGATCGTTTACAGATGATTGCCCACTTAAAACATGTAATTTTTCATATAGTTTTTGGTGTGAGGTGCTTCACATGCTTGTTACTGTTCTGACTTGGTGCATATGAGAGGAGAACTTTACGAGATACAATTCACGGGACGTTGGACTGAATTTTATAAATAAAAAGATTATAAAGTTTTCTGTTGACTTTACTAAAATATAATTAGGTTATCGAATACAAAACTAATAAACAATACAACTCTTGAATCGCAGGTCTCAGATTAAGTTAGATGTAATATACTCTGATATTTATTGTACATCAATAAAATAAAAAAGTCTACGACTCGTCAGTACATAAAAGGTCATTCCACCTAGAAGTTCAACATAAACTGCTAAGCAGACGTAAAGCCCAAACTCTACTTGACTAGCAACTTTTTTAATACACCGAAGTGCATTATCCTTACTGAGTGCCGAACGTTTTTACTTCATTGGTAGAAATTAAAAGAATCCTTCTCGACGCATTTGGAAGCTAGTGCATAACAAAATGTTGTAGCGTACATTGGACTGAAATCTTCCAATAGTCATACTTCAAGTATACTAATTAGTATGTTTCCTAGCCACGAACATAAGGAAGGAAAATGTTCCAAGTACAAGCACACATGTGACAGATATGATTTATTGACTCACGGTTCTGTTGAGAGAGAGAGAGAAATATCTGTGAAAACAATACCGTCCTTGACACCTTGCAGTTAATATAGGGGAATATGGGTCATTGGCTTTCTGTTTTTGATTACAGGCAGCAAACTTCAATTGACTTTCCTTCGCGCATCCCTTCTATTGTTTTCGTTTACTGGGTGTAGGTAAGGGCTCTGGAAAGGAATGCTGAAAAGCAAGATGTTCGGTTTTCGGTTCACCGATACAAAAAAAAGCGAGGAGTATGGAAAATTTGAGTATCAATGAAAAAGTTTTTCTTTATCCTATTTTTTCTGTAAAATAATACCGAATCAACGAAAACTTTTGTTTCGACCGTTAGATATTTCGATGTTCCTCTAACCTCGATGGAGCGTTCCAGTGTAAGAAATGTTTTGAAGTGTTATGACGTAGAAGAACCACGAAACGAAAGGTCGTTGTTAAGATGTAATGTTTGCGATCGAGTACACCTATGCTTAATCCACCTAGTGGTGTGGAAATGCCTTTCTCTTGTCATTGTCATTAAATCATTTTTTGCCTTGTTTTATTAGGTTGATTTCTGACATGAATTTGGGAATATTTTTGATACAAGTTCTTTCAGAATGATCCGGGTACTTCACAGAAGCTTGCATCACATATTTGGCAACAATCCGCAAATCAAATGTATCAGTAATAATACATTTGTATTTGATCTTCCTGAAGTAATTGGTTCATTCTTATCCGAGAAAATTGAGCAGTTATGAGTTGTATCCTTCACGTTGCTTATGCCATTACACTTCCTGAACCGGAAGAGAACAGATTGTTTTATAAAAATCCCTATTTACATAAAAGTGTGTGAAATGTACACGCAAAACTAAACAAATTAATCATTTTTTTTCATACAATTTTTTTATTCAGGCTTATTTGCTTACAAGCTTCTTGTGGCCGATTGACCCGATTTTTCGGTACAAACGTTTGGTGCACAATTGCATATATCAGAAGATAGTTTAAGAGGACTTCACTGTACATGAAGTAGAAATCGATCAACATTATTAGTCGAGCAGAAATAGTAGTGGTAGACAGAGCAAACTCGGTTGAATTCGTCTGCGATATAGGCTTTCCGGCATATTCTACGTAAAATGCTTACCGGTAGAGACAAACTTTGTTCATGTAATAATCCGCATGCAAGTCGTCCCTATCCGCATGCAAGTCGTCTCAGGCTTCGTTTAGTAAATTTCAATAAGACAACTGAGAATGAATGCGTACCAGTTCATTTGTATCGTGCTGTTCCGCAGTGTCCCTAGCTACATGAAAGCCATCCGAAGCTTAAGTTGGAAGCCGTCCGAGACTTCATATTTCCGTACAATTTAAACTCAACGTAGGGTTCAGATGAGCCTCATCATAATCGTGTGGTGAGCGCCATCAACAAATGTTATTTTCAATACTGGATCCCGTTGCTGAACAGTTGTCCTTGTCTTTGGTTGAAGATGTCCTTTTCGCTGTTCCAGAGCAAAGTTTGCCTGAGTGTGCAGGTTGTTCACAAAACTGACATGTCACCAGCTGATTTTCATAGGTAATCAGCGTTTTACATGGGTGTGTCCCACCTTGACCACAAATAATGTAAGATGGAATTGCCTTACGTAGTTGCATACGTACCACTCGCACGCCATTCCGGATGCCAGGGAAAAATTCCGTCATACTTCCCTTTCGATGGAAAACATTTCATCGTACTGCGACATATTTTCCCAAACGAACTTATCGCTGACCTGCGGGGGAAGGTCATACACGCGTACTTCTATGACATTGTCCACCATGTACACAGGTATTTTGTATTTAATGTTGTCACACTCAACGCTGTGCACCCCGTTGTTAACTTAAGCGAATGCAATTGCATCTCTTTCTCAGATACATTATTAGAGTCTAGATGTATTTGTTCTTTAAGTAAGATATCAATGTAGTTTGATGCTGATCAATCTTTGCAGCGCTTGAAGTCAATACAAATTGAATTTGGTCTTGTAACAGTTCGGCTGAAAAGTTCGTATCGTTTAATAGAAACACACATTTTTTTTTGCCAAAATTCGTTTTTATTATTCAACATAATTGCCATCAGAGGCGATACAGCGATTATAGCGATCTTCCAACTTTTCGATACCATTTTTGTAGTACGATTTGTCCTTTGCCTCAAAATATGCCTCAGTTTCAGCGATTACCTCTTCATTGCTTCTAAATTTTTTACCAGCGAGCATTCTCTTGAGGTCTGAGAACAGGAAAAAGTCACTGGGGCCAAATCTGGAGAATACGGTGGATGATTATTTCGATATAACAGCTCCAAACACTGCTCAGAATCATCAATTCGTTGTTGTTTTTGATCGATTGTGAGCTCACGCAGCACCCATTTTGCACAAAGCTTTCTCATATCCAAATATTCATGAATAATATGTCCAACACGTTCCTTTGATATCTTTAGGGTGTCAGCTATCTCGATCAACTTCACTTTACGGTCAAAGAAAATCATTTTGTGGATTTTTTTCACGTTTTCATCGGCAACAGCCTCTTTTGGACGTCCACTGCGTTCATCGTCTTCGGTGCTCATATGACCAGTACGAAATTTTGCAAACCACTTACGAATTGTTGCTTCGCCCGGTGCAGAGTCTGGATAACACTCATCAAGCCATTTTTTGGTATCGGCGGCACTTTTTTTCATCAAAAAGTAGTGTTTCATCCAGAGATGTCTATCTCCTCTGTGTGACGAAGAGCAAGCAAAATTTCTCCCCTCGCACTGACAACTTCAACGAGAGCTCTTCTCTTTCACATTTATACACCACTGTTGTGTAAAGTGTGCACGCATCATGAGTGCGTTTGTTTATTTCCTTTTACCTCTTCCTCTGAATCGCACCAAAGTGCTAGAGCATTAGCTAATAAATTCTCTGAGGTGGATGCAGATACTTTCACAGAGGTGTACACGCCGGTGAGCACTCTGCTGTATGGTTTTCGTAGATGAAGCGTGGACACGCAAAATCAGCAAAATAAAACAATTTATCGTAAAATTTTCGGTTTTCCTTGCAAATTTTTCATAGCAAGGCCAGATCTACTCTCTATTAATTGAAGTTCACAGAAGTGTTCGCTCACCATCACGCGCCAGTGGTCACTTGGGTGTATTTAGACGAGAGCGCGTGTGAGCGATTCATGCGAAGAGAATGTGTTTCACTCGCGCCAGCTGCTTTAACCACAAGCACACACTCAAATGCTGTCTAATCGACACTGAGAAGAAGTGCGCTTTCCTCTTTGTGCGGTGCTTCGTTTTTTGCATCCTCGGTGTGGCAAAAATTTGACTCTAGCGTGTATCACTCTGGTGAAATGCCATCTCTGGTTTCATCAACACACGAAATTCCTTTTTTTCCATTTTTTTCACAATAACAAAAGTAGCTTCACTCAAAATGCAATATCTCACAAACTAATAATCAGACAGCTGTCAAATTTATACACGTATCTTTTGAAGATTGATATTAACTGAAAATGGTATGGATTTAATTCTAGTGGGCCCTCTCATAGAAACGATACGAACTTTTCAGCCGATCTGTTAGGTCAAGTTTCAGGCTTTGTTTAATCGTATTTGCCCATTTCGTACACTCTATTGTTCACTGCACTGTATTGTCTCTATTTCTGTCGTCTCGACTGTGAGCAGTTTTCGACTGTGTCGGATGAGATGCAAGCACGAACTGTGGACAAATGAACCTTAATGCTAGTTCCAGAATTTTACCAACATTTCGAATTATGCACTACAGTTTCTTGATATGGAAAATTAATCCATTTGTATTCATGTTCACTGTAATGTAGAAAATAAATAAATGCTTCAAAATAAAATAATTTAGTATATAAACAAAAACGTAACTTGTAATTCGCCTCAGCGAGACCTATCAATTGAAGTAAAAGTAATAAGTCTAACTTATTCTTATGATTACTGTATTGCACTTATCATATTGTTTATTATTTTTTTCAGAGCTGAACAAACTTTCTATTTGTCGAATTTTTGAACGGTTCGTTTGTTGAGTTAAATTTAACTACTTTTTAGAAAATAAATATCGAAATTTTGTAAACTGCCTTAAGAAATAAACGTATTTAAAAAAAATATCGAAATTTCAAATTTTGACTAAAAGTTTAAACTATTCACAAAACAGTTCACAGCAAGGGGCAGATCGATTACTATATGAACTTTTAATTCTTAGACTCTTTATAAAAATCAAAATTTTCTCTTACATTCTAACTTTCCCTGAGAGAAGAGATAATGTGTAGTTAATTTAAATTCAGTGTCATGTACGCAATGAAAAAAATAACGCAGTCAAAGTAACTTGTAATACATCGTTCATTTTATTTTAATTTTGTTGATATATACTATATAAAAGAAGTGATCTGCCAAACATTGCCCTCACAGGCTATAAGTTTAGTCTTTTCAGCACTATTCATAACATTCATGAGCAAAGTTGAGTACTACTTTATAACTCTTGAAAGTGAAGACGATAGGTCTAAACAAGTGATTGCATAACCTTTTTATATGAGAAAGGCAAAAAGCGTAATTCTACATTATTTATAGGCGATGTTTACTTTCGTCAGAAAAAAACACACTTAAGTGTAAAAATGTTCACACCTCATGCTCAATTATTTTTGACATTTCACTTCTGGGTACACACTAAACGCAAACTATAAAACATGACGAACAAATAGCCTTTTTCGTCACGAGATGGTGTTACTGTGATGCCTTTTTCGATTTGTATTGGATTCATTAAAGTGATCCATATTGATATATCATATATTTGTTTATACCATTTTATCTCCGGAACTAGAAGTGATAGTCATTTAATCTTGAAACTTGATCAATAACTTAATAGTTCCTTTCAAACTCCATTTTTTGGATCCCAAAATAATTCCCCAAAAAAGTCCTTCTCTTTTTTTCTGCAGTGATGTAACTCCTTAAGCTTGTTGAAATCGGTTATGTCACCTGCGAGAAAATTTTGCGGAGAGACAAATATTTGAAAAGGTGCACAAACCCACACAGACATTTTCCGATCTCGCCGAGCTCAGTCGAATTTTCCTCACGAGCGGGAGCAAAGTCGGACAGCGAAAGACTGGAAACAAAGCCTATCCGGTAAATTTTTTGCTTACGCTCACTTAAGTGAGATTGAACGAGTAAAAATGAATTGGTGAAATCGCATAAGTAAATTTGTCGTTTGCGCTCAGTTATCGTAAAAGTACCCCCAAAATTTGCTGAAGTTTCCACTAGGCTTACTAGAAATTTCAATCTGTACTTCATAAGTCAATCTGGATAAAACCCAGTTTGCTTCCACATCTCATCCGATACAGTCAGCACAATACAGTCGGTGACATAAGAGCAAGAATAATTAGGTTTTTTACCGTCACTGCTAACCTCAATCGGATGAACACTTTTTGACAGTCCAGCAGTACTGTTTGTAAACAGAAATTTCTTTTGTTTGTTTATTGACAAATTGGATCAGACCATTTACGGTCCGCATTGCCTAAATGAAGTTTTAAAACATTTGTTCACGATTGAATACGGTTCGTTTTTAATATTTATTAAATAAAAGTGACTAGTTGCAAAGTGTAAAGATGATTGTTTTAGATGTGCTCTTCGATTTTTGTTTAAGCTTGTTTGTAAACAGTACCGCTGAACTGTCAAGGATGAATACTTGTTCATTTGTGTCGTCACGATAAAAAACCTAATTACTCGCGATCATCAAAGTAGAATTGTGTAAATATTTTTTCTTGCTTAGCGGGTAGTATTGTACTTCATACTTGATCAAATTAAATTAGCTGAGCAGTCACGTACCCAGAGGGGGGGCCCGAGGGGCCCGGGCCCCTCCCGAAATCAAAAACAGATATATAATTATTTAGAAGGCCTAAGGCATGTGTTGCAGAAATAACAAGACAGTAAACGTAAAGAAATAACAGATCCAGTGGAAAAGTTTAAAGTGTCTGTTAAAAACACCCATAAGAGGCACACCGAGAATTAGGTACATAAGCAGTCTTCAGTAACATTATTTTTTTACCTTGGGCCCCTCCCGAAACGAAATCCTGGGTACGGGCCTGTAGCTGAGTATTGTTTTCGTCGGAAAAAGACGAAAAAGTGATTTGTGACCTATTTCTAAAAAATCTGACATTATTTTTGTGCGGAGCTGCCTCGAAATAGTCCGAGAAAGTTTTGAATATATCTTACGGAACTCATTTGACACTTGATCACAAAAAGCACGGTGTGAAACTGAAAATACACCGGACAAAAAACATTCGACAGGTTGTAGATATGTATGGTCGAGTAATGCATAACAAATTTTTGTTGTATTTTTAGATTTTACGCTTTTATCTATGTAAATTTTTTGGTGGAGTTTGTAACGATTTTAAAAATCTAATACGTTTTTCGAACTTTGTCAGGCCTTTAAAATGATGTGTTGGATTGTTGTCAGGTCTGGAAAAAGTTCTGTTAATCCTAATTTTTATAAATTTGATCTCTGTTTGTTGCAATGTTTAACCAAGTATTTTACTATTTCAGTAAAATTCAGAGAGTGTATTTATAGATGCACAAATTGTTGTATCAATTACATGAAATCTCCGAAATTGAAAGGGGCAGAGATAATTTTAATCGTTACAGGGACAATGTTTTCTTCATCGACGAATCTTCTTTTTGTATTTTTCCTTCCATGAGGTATGTTTAGACCACACCCATCAACAAATTGTTCCAAAGAATCGAAAAACATCCGGCGAAAGCTTACGTTCAAAGATTGTACCTATTCATGGACAACCTGAACGAAAAGGTTTGTCGGAATAGGGAGAGATAGATTCTTTTTCATCGCAAGGAAACAGTAGTAGAATAGTGTGTGTACCTTACGTAAGCGAAGAATATAACAATTTCCTTCTTATGTGACTTTCGATCATGATGGAAAGTGGCCATGTGGATCACTGGTCATCTACCAGGTACCAGCAAGTCACTCAACTTTCTCAATACCGGTCCAAGACAACCCTAGCACTTCTGAAACAATTAGTACTGATAATCTGACAATACAACGTTTCGAACTTCGATCCAACTAGCAACTGGATCGAATGTATAACAAGATGCTTCTATTGTAAGTAGCGATGCACTCAAGACTGAAAACTGAAAACTGAAACTGACCCAGAGTAGCTTCATCATACAAACACTTTTCACGAAATTGTGTTGGGTTCGCACTTAGCCACGGGATTGTGACCAAACTCGATATAAGAATCAGTTTTAATGGAACACTGTTACTCTTTTTATAATGCGAAAAATTCAATCGCTTCATGGATTGCAGTTGGCTTGGCCTGAAGATGCTTCACTACCAGTTTTTGTTGCTCAACAAGTGCTATAATGCATCTTTACTTGTAGTAATTCTTAACATACCTCGCAGCATGGCAGCACATAAGAATTAATATCTACTTTTTATCTCTCTTCCTGAGAAAACCGCGCTGAATGGTAACACCGAGTGAAATTTTCAAGGGTAATCAATGTTTACATGATTGCGTCGACGGAGGTATCCAGTGCACAAATTTCGCATTTTATACTGATTACACAAACATAAACTGTTAAAATAAACAAGAAAAAATATTTCGCGCGCGGCCGTCCGAACTTGACGACGACTAATTAGTAAGTTCACAAGAAAACTAAAAGTTGTGTAAGAATAGATCTTATATGGAACTCGTAAATTGCACAATAATAATGAAATATTATGACGAATCGAATTTTTCCATTGATGCTTGATATGACAAAAATTTCACTTCTCTTTTCACAGATGCAGATAGCCTGCCAAATTGTGTACTTTGATTTGTTTTACTCAATTTTGATTTTATTTTCTCCGGATGTATACTTTTGTTCTGGCATTTTTCGTAGGTTAGTTTCAAAAACAAAGAAGTTTTAAACTAGTCTCAGACATTTACTATTCGAGTGTCTTCTAAATTGATAACCAAACAACGTGTTTTCAAATTTGCACAAACCGGTACCCATGGGGTACCAAAACCTCTAAATGACTAACGTGTTTTCCATTCAAGGGCCAAGGGAAGTTTTTTCATAAGTTTTCGGCAAATGAGGAAAGCACCATTACACCACTAGGCGAGAGAGACCAGGTTTTGACTTAAACAGCCATCAGGTGCCAATTTAAACAGTTCTTGCTAGGTCTGTGCTTTGGTTTGTCGTTTGCTTATGCTCGGTACCGGGCGTTATTCGCAAACAAATTTGCCTGCCACACAAATCACTTTATTATTCAAAAGGTTTTCTCACCGAAGGCAGCCCTAACAGCGAAAAGCTAGATCAGGTTTATCTGTGCTGATAATGCAACCAGGGGTAAAAAGCATCGTATCAGTCGCAGCTTTCCTATATAGCAGAAGGAATAAACTGCAGCTTTATAAGCATCATTAACAACCTGCTCAGATATGATAATGTACCATGTTTTTCCTCTTACTTTCTGCTTCCCATTCACTGTTATGAACTTTTGAACTACGATATCGTGTGGTATACCGAGCTTCTTGTTCAAGTTACTAAGTTGTGGTGAGCGTAGTACATTCATATTTCTTGGAAGTTGCATTAGAGGAAAAAAAATTCTTTCACCCATCTTGTTCGATTACCATCGCTTTCTCAGTAGGGTAACCGTACCCATAATCATCTCATCTTATTCTATTCATCTTCTATAATAAAACCATCAGTTATCGTGCGATCTATATTCAATGCATAGGCTCAATGGATGAGATGAAAATTGGGGCATTCGTCTCGATTTTTTTCGTAGATATAACAAAAGTACTGCCCCCTTTTCAAATTTGCTTTTTGCTGTCCGCGTCGAAAATACTGGAGCACACAATTCGTTAATTGTGCTGTGAGTAATTATCAAAATAATTTTGTGGGTCTAATAATGGGATGACTATTGCACCAATTACCCTAGATGGTCTTGAATAAAAAACACCAACCTCTCACTTCCGATAACTTCAACATCACAAATCGTTATGAAGAGTATAGGCAAAACGAACCGTAAGACTTTGTTCAATTTTTAATACAGCTTTTCCTTTTTTTGCAAGGAATATTCGAGGGAGCAGGAATCATCAAGCATGGATATGGTAGAGATTTCTTACCGGGAAATAGGCAGCAGGATATGAGGCGACGTTTCAACTTTCAATAACCCTCTTCATTCCACTGACAACGAAGGAAGATGGTAGCTGGAGTGTGAGAGTTTCTTATGCTAACAAGCAGTACCGTCAATTCTCATCCGAAAAAAAGGCAATGGGCTGCTACCAGTAGTTCGAATCCACATCCAGTATGACGAACGATATTATTTATGAGATCCTACCACCAACGGAACTGTTAGTAGCTAAAGAATGAACCAACGCTGAAAGGTGAAGAGGCCGAATAAATTAAAGAAAGTGGTTGATAGCGCACATCAATGGCGATTGATTTTCAACTTTTTCTTTCGCTGTTTTTTTTGCACGACCGCCGTTTCAATTTGATGCATTATGATTGAGAGGGGGTTGGATCCGAAAGTAATGTTGATAAATGGACTGAAAATGAGACGGGTAGACACAATCTGATTTTTTGTTTGAAGTTTTAATACTACCACCAATTAGGTTCGCATATATTAGATAATATTTTTCTTCATTTAGTGCGTCTTTTGAAGGCTGTCAACTAGCGCGATACTTTACGGTGCTTGACTTCGGCACGTCTCTTCTATTCCCGGGTTCTCCGACTACATTTCGACAGTGAACTAAAATGGTTATGCTGAAAATAATGTCTAGGAAAATAATTCTGGATAATAATCTAAGAGTAATGATAAAACTTGATTTCCTGTTAGAATATTCAACTGTTTCACCCTATTGATACTAACTAAAATTATTAAACTGTTTCGTAGTATATGAGAAGGTAGTTTATTTGAACGGTCAAGTATTTTAAGTATTTTTGAGTGCAAAAACCGGATAAAAACATAAAACGCAAGAAACGAAAACACGGATCTTGCAATGCAAAAATTGTTTAGAAACATCTTTTCTCAAGCACCGGGAAAAACGGATAAAAATATTTATTTCAGAAAAACCGGTCAAGTTTTCAAACGAATCTTGTATTGAAATATCTGTGGCTGGTATTTGACTTCCAAGACAAACTGCTATGTTAGTAACTTTAATAATTATATCTAACATAACCTGGATGAATCATCTTTTAGTTTATTTAAAAAGGCACACTGCCTTAGCGCTACTATGCCGAGAGCAGCTTGAATTGGTCGCATCGGTAATCAGGAACAGTATATGCCTGACTCGTTTAAGGAACAATACTTCAAGATAATAATTGAACAACAGATAGACAGTGGCCCCAAGGAAGACCCGAACGATTTCCTGCTGCATGTGAAATGCAAGACAGCGCCAATAATATCGCAGCTCGCTATTATTTTGACAGCTGGTGGCATTATTCGTATGTCGGAGCTTTGGATACCAGACATCCAGAACAGACCTTGAAGCTGGGTCTGTTCTGGATGTCTTCCAGTACCCGTAGCACCAAATGCTTCACAGTAGGAGCTTCAACAATTAACCGAGTAAAAACAAGATTTATTAACTAAAAGGACTAACTAAGATAAACAACATTTTTGTCTGAAACTCAACTTTATACATCCTTCAAAATCAACACTTCTTTAACTTGTCAATACCTTTCTCATAGGAAGATTTATCTTTTGGCTTGGAATAAGTGTTAGTTTCAGCGATGACTTCCTTGTTGGTGTAAAATCTCCCACCTTTGACGATTTTTTTTCAAGGACTGCAAACAGATAGTAGTCGCTGGGTATCATATTCGGTAAATATGGCGAATGCGGCAGTAATTCAAAGCACAATTCATGCAATTTCGTTCCGGCAGCGAGCGACTCGTGATACTGCGCAGGCCCGTACCCAGGATTTCGTTTCGGGAGGGGCCCAGAGATAAAAAATAAGACTTCTAACTGATGATTATGTATCTAATTCTAGGTGTGCGTTTAATACCTTTTGTTTCCTGGAATCGTGAATGCAGATTCCAAATTTCAAACCGAATAGAAAGATTTTCGGATTTTGCATAGAATGTAATTTGTAATTTAAGTAAATAGTCCCATATTTTGAAGGAATATGGAGGATTGAAGCAAGAAGTTCTATGTGTTCAAAGGAACAAATTGATTTTCGCATTTCCCCTATCATATTGTACCATAGTCCGGATTCAACTTCGTGTTCTGTAATTAAAGAGTGACGAATTTTAAAATCTTCATTTTCAAGAATGTGTTTTTAGAAGTGTTAAAAGGACCTACTACTTTAAAAATATTGAGTAAGCTCTTTTAGTTTGCAAATGCTGTGAATTATTTGTCTAACAAATTTAATTCAAATATAGCGGTTCCGGAAGCACCAGAGAGAGCGGTCAAAAATGTCATATTAAAGCTCACAACAGTTTCTCAGAGATGTCTCAACCGATTTGAAAGAACTTTTCAAATTCAAATAAAAAGTCCTAGTCCTCTAGTTCTTGTTCCATGTGATCCCTTTTAAATTCTTTGAGATCCAGATCGAGATCGTCACCAGAAGTGACGATTATAAATTACTCAGAGATTACTATTACGATGTTTATAAATGTAAGAATAAATTCAAATGAAAGTTTGAATATATCTCATATGTTTATGTTTTCTTATTGTGTTCGAATAAAGTTAGCCTATCGCGTAGATCTATGTAACTACATAGTTATGTTTAACAATATTTTCAGTTTAAACGAAGATATTCATTATTGAAACGGTGATAACGCATATCCATGGGACTGTTATGGCAGCATTGTATGCGATAAATTGAGCTTTGAAGAAAAGTCCGGGGGGGGGGGTGGTCTTTGCCACTCTGTTGGAGTGGCAAAGACCACCCCCCCCCCCCACCCATCAATATATTGGCAGCAGGAATAAATATTTGAGAATTTGCTCGAAATATCTTTTGATGTAACACTGTAATAGTAAGGAAAATGTTTGTTGTGATCGTGTCAAAACTTTCGGAAGAGAAACTAAACTTTCTTACTTGGTTGCTTTTTATTTGCTCTAACCACTCCGTTCCCTTTAAAAAAATGTTTTATAAACGGCAAAATTTTATGATTTGTAGTAATATTTTTTTGTACCCCCCAATATTTCAAAGAACTTACCGCCCCTGCATGTAACAAAAATGTGCACTCAATTTTCCCGGAGTTGACTGCATCGATTTTCTCAAACTGGTCCCATAGCTTGCTATTAAATCTTGTTGTATGCCTAAACAAACTTTTTTGTTCTTATTGAATATTCAAAAAAAAAGATTTTAGAAGATTTTATTGTTTCGAATCATTTGTTTTAAAATATCAATACTAGCGTCACTTGAGTCTTTGTTGCTTATTTTTACCTTTTTTTATATATATAAAAAATAGGTATAGAATTCGCTCAAATTTAAGAAAATTTTTCCTAGGCCCGGAGGGCCGAATGACATATACCAATCGATTCAGCTCGACGAACTGAGCAAATGTCCGCGTGTGTGTGTGTGTGTGTGTGTGTGTGTGTGTGTGTGTGTGTGTGTGTGTGTGTGTGTGTGTGTGTGTGTGTGTGTGTGTGTGTGTGTGTGTGTGTGTGTGTGTGTGTGTGTGTGTGTGTGTGTGTGTGTGTGTGTGTGTGTGTGTGTGTGTGTGTGTGTTGTCAACTAAGAGGTCGAGATCTCAGAGATGGCTGGACCGATTTTGATCAAACTAGTCGCAAATGGAAGGTCTCCCCGTCACCCAAAACGCTATTGAATGGTTTTGAGATCGGATGTTTACTTTTTGAGTTATACGAAGTTTTATGTCAAAATTTTCAGTTTTTTGACAGTATCTGTCACAATTGACCTTGAAAACAGAATATGTTTTCAGACTTAGATTCCGCACGGTAATAGCTATCCCACAAGCCATAGATTGTTAAAATCCGTCCATTTTAACGGAGATATCGAAATTTTTGTGTAAACGACTTTTCCCCCTATTTCAGCAGTAGGAGTTTTGAGCGCTGTATGACAATAAAATGCTTGGGAGCAAAGGAAAACACGATTTTTTATACTGTGACATACAATTGTTTCTAAGTACCAAAAGACTGTGTACAGCATCCTTTTCCATGACATTTAGCCTCGGACCGATTCTAGCACGGCTCGTTTTTGGCAACATAATCGTTCGAATATGCCATATGTAAACCAGATGATGGCAGAATTTTCGAGTTGAAAGCAATTCCATAATTATATTGATTTAAACTATTTACAGCAATAAATGCTGGAAGAACATAACATCCATATACCATTCGAATCAGTTCGTCGAGATCAGCAAATGCGTGTGTGACAAATAATTTCACTCAATTTTCTCGGAAAATTTCTTTTCTACAAATTCAGATTCATACGAAAAGTCGTATACTCCCAAACAAAGTTCCTGAATTATGTTTGGTTCCGACCTCTGGTTCCGGAACTACAGGATGATATGTGAAACGAAATCAAAATTGTGTAACTCATTCTTCTCGTAGATGGCTCAACCGATCTAAGATTCAAATGAAATCTAAGAATCATCTAAGATTCAAATGAAAAGTTTCAAGATTCTATAAAACATCTTGCTCTTTAGTCAGATCAAACTTCCGGTTTCTGGGATACAGGGTGATTGATATAAAAATGTCTATTCCACATAAACTAATCAGGTTTATCGGGTTAGCAGATTTGGATAGTCGATAAAAAAATTAACTTTTTTCAGTTTTAGTGGTATTCAGTTGTCGATTCAGAAGGCACCTAAAATTTAATTCGTGCTATGATTTCTCAAAGATGTCTTCACTGATTTTCAAATATTTTGAAACAAATGTAAACTATACAGCTACTTAGGTGAATTTATCTGACTTCGGCCATACCGATTTTAGAATTCCGGTTCCAGTGTAATATCGTTTCTCAAAAAAAGCCTAATCAAATTTCAGAAACAAAAATTCAAATTTTAATAAACTTATATACAAAATTAATCAATTCTATACATACATACAAAAATTAATTAATTTTATCCAATTATGACTTCCGATTCTCGAATTACATGATGATGAATTTTTAAAATTCAAACCGATATAGAAGATGACAATCCCGAAAAGCTTCAAAGTTGAAATTTAAAATGGATAAAAAAAAGGTATCATCTCACTGCTAGGTGGATTAAACACGTTTTTTTGTTTCGAATAACCTTAACCGTAATGTCCCGATTGTAATTCTGTCCCGATTTTGACAAAACATCAGAATAGCTCACTGGATGCTGACACACTAAGACTGTGAATCATTTCGCGAATGATTTCAACTACCGAACTGTTTTTTCAGTGTCGGAAAATAACGACTGAAATCACTGTAAAATGGCCTTAAACGAAGCACTTTTCATCTGATAGCAATAAGTTTCGTATAAAAAATAATCCCGATGGGCTTGCACTTCCGGCCGGTGCGTACGCGGTTCACATCCGGACCAAATTGAAAGCAAAAAAAATTGAACATCCTTCGATTATCTAGAGACCTGATCTCGCGATATTCCACAATACAAAAGATTGAAAAAGCACGTCCAGACAAGCTTAGGGTCTTGTTAGCCAGTGCAAAACAGGCTAATGAGATCGTTCAAAGTGAGCTTTTCACGCGAGAGTATCGCGTATACATTCCAGCTCGCGAAGTCGAGATAGGCGGCGTGATCAGCGATCTGAGTCTGACTTACGAGGACGTTCCTAAGCATGGGGCAGGCGGTTTTAAAAAAACCCTACTTAAGAATGTTAAGATACTGGACTACAAGCAATTGCGCTCAGTATCGACCGCTGAGTATGGGACTAAGTCCTATATCCCATCAGACTCGTATCGGGTGACTTTCGTTAGCTCGGCATTGCCTAATTACGTCCTCTTGGACCGAGTTCGTTTACCTGTTCGCCTTTTTGTACCGCAGGTCATGAACTGCACCAATTGCAAACAATTGGGACATACTGCATCTCATTGTTGCAATAAATCCCGTTGTATCAAGTGTGGAGGAATTCATGCGGATAACTCCTGCGGTAGCGATATTGAAAAGTGTCTCTGCTGTAAACCGCATGACCTCTCAGTATGCCCCGCGTATAAATTGCGCAAGGATGAGATGAGGCGTTCACTCAAGCAACATTCCAAGGGTTCTTTTGCTGAAATGTTGAAGAGTGCTACGCCTCCAGTAAACCTTTACGCTTGTTTGTCAGCAGACGAGAGCGATGCTGATGACCCCATCGAAGGTACATCTTCGGCTGTCCCTCTTAGTTCATCATATAGAAAGAGAAGAAATAAATCCTCTCAAAAGCTCCCTTGTAAGGGTTCGCAGGTGTCCTCTGATGGGTCACAGAAAATTTCAACAACTGGAGGTGATGGCAAAAAAACAGAGAAAAAAGCTCCAGGCCTTGGAAAATTAAATTCCGAGCAAGAATTTCCATCACTTCCTGGGACTTCAAAACCCCCGAAAGTCCCTAAAGATCAGTCAGAAAATTTACCAGATACTGGGTTTGTTAAATTCTTTGATATTGTGGACTGGATCATCACTTTCAATATTTCTGAGCCTCTTAAAAGCCTGATAATGGCTTTTATTCCTACAGTGAAATCATTTTTGAAGCAGTTGACTGCAAAACCTTCTTTCAGCGATTGTATCCTTCGATGGCTAAGTCACCCACAGAGGTCACGGATACAATCACTGTTTTACAGTGGAATTGTAGAAGTAGTATCACTCACTTTTCTCGGAGATGGCTTAACGGATTTTTACAAACTTAGATTCAAACGAAAGGTTTCATGGTCTCATACAATGTTTCTGAATTCATTTGGATCCAACTTCCGTTTCCGGAATTACAGGGTGATATGCACCAAAAATGTGGACATAATGCATTGAAAATGTGAAAATAATGTCTCTAACTTTTCTCGGAGGTGGCTGAGCCAATTTTCATAAACTTAGATTCAAATAGAAGGCTCTATGGTCCCATTCAAAGTTCCGGAATTGCATTTGGATCCAACTTCCGGTTCCGGAGATACAGGGTGATATGCATAAAAAATGTGAAAATAATGTAACAAAAATGTGAAAATAATGTCACTCACTCGGAGATAGAAAGTCTTAAGATGCCATAAAAATATCCCAATTTTCATTCGGATCAAACCCCTGGTTCCGGTATAAAAATTGACATATTGACATTCAGGAATACTTTGTTCATAACCTACTTCTTTATATTGGCTAGTGTTTTTCTCTAGCTTGCAGGCCGTGAGAGTCTGTAGCCAAATAAACCATTGATACCATAAATGATTTACCGACTTTTATCCAAGTCCGACTACCGGTACATTTTTCCCAAAATTCAAATCGTTATAGAGAATCGTAAATAAATTTGTTCATATCAGTGTATGGTTGAATGAACCGAATGTCACCTGTCCGATATCCAGCTCTCGGTTCCGGAAGTACCGACAATAGTAATCAAATATGATAAAATGAAGCTCACTTCACTTTCTCACATATGATTGAATAGATTTTCATTAACTTAAGTTCAAATGTAGTAATGAAATTCAAGTATCAATGTAGTAGTATTATGCAACAGAAACCTTCAAAACTATTTTTTGAACTTTTTTAAATTGTAGTATTTCGGGGAATCTCTGCTGTAATATACAGGAGAAAATTAAAATGAGAAAGGCATCCACTAGGTGGATTAAAAGAGGTTTTTCTTCTTCTAAATATACTATTCATAACTCTCATGCATAGCAGAACACAACAGACTGTAAAACTCCTGCAGATAATTGCATACGACAAAAGTTTTCTAGAAATATGAAATTTAATGCCAGCACGTGCTACTGGTTGACTCGACTGATCCTTCAATTTAGGGGCACACCATGCAGCATTATCGAATGAGATTTCACATTTCCGATAAAAACCGGTCGACTATATCATATCGATGTTACAATACTTATATAACAAACTGCCAGGTAACTCCAGCTACACCGTCAGTTTCCGGTAGCTGAAGTTTCTCAATCGGGTTCCTACAACGCGACAAATTCCATACGAAAGAGGTGCTATTTTCCAACAATCAGTTCACCATCGTGTGCCTTTACTCCAAAAACTTCTACTCACAAGAAAATACTTTCCCCACGATGAACATTCGACCATTATCTGCATCGGTCTATTTTTCATTAGGACTGTTAGTGAGTGTGGCAGAAACATGGACTAGACTAGGATATATCCGCGCCCGGATGATGGCGGAAATGGAAATTGAAAATGACTGTATGTATTATTTATGGCAATATTTTATAATGGAAGATGGGTACAAGAAGCGATCCCGGGATGTTACTAGCGTCTAAATATAAATTGAATCAGCAATGATAGAGTGAGCAGCCTCAACCTCTATGCAGGGACGTCCGTATGGTAGGTAGAATACACCTTCCACGCTCGCGAATGAGCGTGGAAAAAGTTTTTCTTGGTTCGCTTGAACTGTCCCTGTTGGTGCTCAACGTTACGAATAGAAGACGACGATAGCTATTTCCGAGTTTCCGGGATAAACTGCGGTGTCTTTGCGAATTTTATTAGACGCTCTGACTATGGAACCAAATAATAATAAGAATATATATAACAGATCGGCTGAAAAGTTCGTATCGTTTCTATGAGAGGGCGCCACTAGAATTAAATCCATACCATTTTCAGTTAGTACCAACCTTCAAAAGATACGTTTATAAATTTGACAGCTGTCTGATTATTAGTTTGTGAGATATTGCATTTTGAGTGAAGCTACTTCTGTTATTGTGAAAAAATGGAAAAAAAGGAATTTCGTGTGTTGATGAAAAACTACTTTTTGATGAAAAAAAGTGCAGCCGATACCAAAAAATGGCTTGATGAGTGTTATCCAGACTCTGCACCGGGCAAAGCAACAATTCGTAAGTGGTTTGCAAAATTTCATACTGGTCATATGAGCACCGAAGACGATGAACGCAGTGGACGTCCAAAAGAGGCTGTTACCGATGAAAACGTGAAAAAAATCCACAAAATGATTTTCAATGACTGTAAAGTGAAGTTGATCGAGATAGCTGACACCCTAAAGATATCAAAGGAACGTGTTGGACATATTATTCACGAATATTTGGATATGAGAAAGCTTTGTGCAAAATGGATGCCGCGTGAGCTCACAATCGATCAAAAATAACAACGAAAAACCATGCTGAAATTGAACGAATTGGGCTTCGAATTGCTCCCTCATCCACCGTATTCTCCAGATTTGGCCCCCAGTGACTTTTCCAGATTTGGCCCCCAGTGACGACCTCAAGAGAATGCTCGCTGGTAAAAAAATTTAGAAGCAATGAAGAGGTAATCGCTGAAACAGAGGCCTATTTTGAGGCAAAGGACAAATCGTACTACAAAAATGGTATCGAAAAGTTGGAAGATCGCTATAATCGCTGTATCGCCTCTGATGGCAATTATGTTGAATAATAAAAACTAATTTTGGCAAAAAAATGTGTGTTTTTATTAAACGATACGAACTTTTCAGCCGAACTGTTATATATATATATATATATATATATATATATATATATATATATATATATATATATATATATATATATATATATATATATATATATATATATATATATATATATATATATATATATATATATATATATATACTAGCGGACCCCTGCACACTTCGTAGCGCAATAGTATTAGATTAGATGTAGAAAATCAAAACTACTTAACAATTTTAATGATCATTGATTCACGTGTTTCTTTATTTCGAATCACATGTTCAATTAAGTAAGGGCGCCAAATGAACAGCATACAGGTTTCCATTTTCCGATATATAAATTTGGGTTCAATATCATGAAGTCAAATTATAAAACGACTATAAGAAATGAAGTGATTAACGTTTTTTATGATTCGTTATTCTTCTAAAATTACAGAAATGTGAATTGTATCTTCTTGATAGATATAATTATTGCTTTCACAATGCACTGAGACAACAGGATCAGCACACCTCAGCTGTCACTTCAAATTAAAACCGTTAACTCAAACACCAAAACTGTCTACTTTTTGGAACAATTCGATTCGAATTAGAAAGATGTTTTCTGTTTTTTTTTCGACTTAAATTTTCAATAAGCATTTCCCGTGCTATACCTTTGAAGGATTTTTTGGACGGGATTTTGTGTAAATTTTTCTCGAAACGACCTCCAAATTTCGTCAATTGCTTCAAATTGCAAGTTCGGTTATTCATTTGAGTCCAAACGCCTTCAATCGGCCCAAACGCGTTCGAATTATATCAACCCAGAGTGTTCCGAAATTTCAAATTATTTGCATTTGAGTAACAATGAACAGTTTCGTCCAATGTACTCGAACCATCCCGTTTGCTTCTGTTTTTAAATTACATCGATTGAACCGAGATTTGGGAACTCATCGACATGTTTTACCCATTCGAATTATTCACTCTCACTGATTTGAGTTGTATTTTGCTTGAATCATTTGGGACTTTTAAGAGCAGGAAAAATCTGCTTTAAAGTGTGAAGTATACGTGTGTACCTGATTTGGGGAAAAATGTTGAGATCGAATAGAAAACAATTGTCAGATGATTCATTTTTACAGAACACTACCATTCTACTTCACTGATCGCGAGTAATCATGAGGGTCGTTCGATTATTCTAATTTAAGAGTATTCGAAATAATTTCCAACCAAAGATAATTTTTGAGCTGTGAGAAATTCACAGGGACAGATCCAGGTACAGAAATAAAAGGAACAAGTACAGAAGCTAAGTTCAGGAAAAAATAAAGAAGGTACGGGAACAAGTGCAGAAAGTACAAAACCAAGTACAGAAATGAGGGAAACAAGTATAGGAAGTACTGGCACAATTGAGTGCAGAAAAAGGTACAGAATGTGCAGATGATATAGATATAAGTACAGAAGTAACAGGATCAAATACAGAAAATATTGGAGCAGGTACAGAAAGTACAGGAACAAATTTTGAAACAAGCACAGAAAATACAGGAACAAACACACAAATTACAGAAACAAGCACACAAAGTACAAAATAAAGTGCAGACAATAGAGGAACAAGTACAGAAAAAAGTTTTAAGTTCAAAAGTTAATCGCAAATTAATATATATATATATATATATATATATATATATATATATATATATATATATATATATATATATATATATATATATATATATATATATATATATATATATATATATATATATATATATATATATATATATATATATATATATATATATATATATATATATATATATATATATATATATATATATATATATATATATATATATATATATATATATATATATATATATATATATATATATATACCATCCCATACATTTTCTCTCCGCCATGCTCGCAAAAAAAGATTTTGCCAATATGTTTAGGAAATGTGAGAGCTGGATATCTTGTTTATATGATGTTTTTGCTTTACTTTTAGTTGAAGATATATAATAATTGCAACAACACAAGCATATAACAACATAAACTGCTAATACACTGATGAGTCCAAGACGAATCGTAAAACAAATGATAAAGAACCACCAGAATCGGGAATACTGTGCACACGACATTTGAAGTACATCCTGTATCACCTACTGCTGATCTCGTCTAGCAAATCTTAATCTGACAATTTTAAACGCCTTTGTTTTCTTTTTGATCAGCCAGTCATTAAAGCAGAAAAGTATGAGAAATTTTGTTCTGTCTTATGCCACATACACATCAGGTTTGCAACTGTCATGTCACCTAACACAAAGTTAGGCTCACTCCTGAAACCACACTTTCGTTCGGCATGTCAGTATAGACATTGCACATAGCAAATAGCAGTCAATTGGATTGCTCCGCAAATAGCTGAAACCTAGTTGAACGAGAATACTTTGTTTCATCAAATATTTGATAGCAGTTATACTGTCTTCAGACAGGATTGAAATGATCAAAACAGTAACAAAAAAACTGACGGTGGTGTTCTTATAGCTTGTAGATCGACATTCAAATCTTGCTTGGTATCTCTCCCACATGCTGTTAGTGTAGAACAAATTTGGATAGTTCTCTCTTTCACGTATTATACTCCTTATTTGTGCGTTCTTTACTTCCACCAGATCGCGTAAATGATACTTATATGATAGAACGACATTTGTCTTATCTTTCGATAATTATGGATAAAATGGGCTTGAACGACAAAATGGTTCTTATTGATGATTACAACTCTCCTGACAATAAATGGATTAATTGCTCATCCAGATATTTGTATCCAGATGCTACATGCTCATCGAAAACGATTACAACATCACGACTCTTGGACGACACCTGTACCGTATTTACTACTCCTTCTGCTCTTGTTAGAGCATGCCGCCATCTTCCGCCGCTTCACGTTAGTCTGGTGGACTGT
Organism: Malaya genurostris; assembly: GCF_030247185.1. NCBI lineage: Eukaryota > Metazoa > Arthropoda > Insecta > Diptera > Culicidae > Malaya > Malaya genurostris. The sequence continues at coordinate 37,080,745 of NC_080572.1, forward strand.
AAACCAGTCGTTTATGAAAACATGGCTGAGACTATCTATTACGATTTCAAGTATGGTAATTTCAATGCTACGAATCAGTTCCTGCTTTCATTTAACTGGAGGTCGTTACTGTCAACTTGCGATAGTAACTTAGCCACCAATTCATGAGATCTCATTATATGTATCTTAATAGTCACTATAAACGACTATACAAAATTTTGCATCACGTTTATTTGCTTCGTGTGCAACCCTAAGTGCTTTTGGAATCACGTTGACGAACACACAAATTCAGTGAATGCCCACGAGTTGATGACGCATGGCAGATGTTAAAGCAGATGGCAACAGCTACACTAGGTGGTTGGAGAAGTATCTCATTTAAGGATGTAATTAGACCTACTCTGAATGGAGTCTCCAGAGCAAGAAAACTTGAATTACTAAAACTCTTCATAAATTATATAAACTTCATTAGCAAATCCCACCAACAAATAGATAGAAATGAAATGAAAATTTACCTAGAAAATGATTTGTAAATAATTTTGATAAAACACTGACAAATAAAACAAAAAAATAAAAAAAAACAGCGTAAGGAAACTGGATTATAAACTCATATAGCACTCGGTGAACTTCAGTCATCAACCCTAGTCGATATCTGTAATCTATTTCGAAGGCACTTCAGTAGCGTTTTCTCTAAAGAAGTTCTCAACAGCGATCAGGTTTCCGAAGCAGTCATTAACGTTCCTCTTCGTTCCCCTATTGAACCACACACTCGTATCACAACGACCATGATTATTAAGGCTTTTCCAAATTGAAATGTTCTACTATCGCTGGACCAGATGGTATTCCTTCAATAGTATTAAAAAGGTGCCTGAACAGTCTCCTTACGCCACTGACAATACCTTCCAACACATCTCTCGAGTCGGGAATATTCCCCGAATCCTGGAAGAAGTCATATTTCTTCCCAGTGTTTGAAAAAAGCAACAAATCCGTCATAACTAACTATCGCGAAATAGCTTCACTTTGCGCTGTCTCAAAGTTATTTGAAAAAAAAAATGTTATTGACTTTTTAACCCACTATTACAACGACTACATATCCGAAACGCAACACGGATTTATGCCTAAACGATCTACATCAACAAATTTAGTATCCTTCAATTCGTTTATCATCCGATCCCTACAATCACGCAAACAGGTCGACACAATTTACATTGATTTCACGGCAGCGTTCCAGATATGCACCCCACCAAGATCCTGTAATTGTTCGAAGAAAATTTACTCATTTGGCATTTTGTTATTAGATACCTAATGTGTCCTCCCCACGTGCATTTGGAATCAAACCACACCCCGAGGCATTTGAAAGTTAACAGACCCAGGTGTTGACTTTCAAATATCTCGGGATGTGATTCTTCCCATTGTATGAAGCTGATGAGCGGGATCATGCTTACTTGAAAAGACGACCAGCTGTGTTTTCTCTGCAGAGAATTCGATACCCAGATGAACAGCCCAGACGGACAGGTATAACACATTGGCTGAGAAGTCCCTCAATTCGGTTTACTAGTTATAACAAAGTTTTCTTGTCTATTATCGAATGTTTTCAACCTAAATGATAGAAACGCTCACGCGATTTACGCAAATGTATAATTCGCAGCTCAAATCGTTGAATTACATACTTCTTTAACATCTCCCACTCCCCTCATCCCATTCGAGAAAAAGATAATGACCATTTTCACTGATTCTAACAGTCCCATCATTCAATCGTTATTTTCTTGTAGAATTTCTGTTGGTTAAAGAACAATATAAACGAGTGTAGTCGTAAACAAATCGGTAGTCATATCTGTCTATCTCATATTTGATTTTGAATCACAATTCTTAAAGCTGGTCGAGTCAACCAAGTCAACCAATCAATATCGATTTTGATAAAATGGAATTTAGTGATTACCGATCAATGGATCTTTTAAAGTAAGTGATCGTTTTTGAGAATGATCACAAGCGCTCATTTACGATCGGCTTTGGCCCTGGCCCCTCCCGAAAGCAAAAACGTCGTACTTCGAAGCGGTACGAGTGCCTGGAAGGAAGGCTCAATGAGTCGGAAAGATCATGATACCAGTTTTCTGCGATTGTCACAATATACTTTTGCACAATGCAAGTATTAGCGTGCATTTATAAAGCGAATAAAGACCAAAATCGCTATGAAAGGGCCTTACATGAAACCCATGAGCATCGTTACCATGGTTGAAATCTTTGACTCACTCGATCTACTATCTGTTCCTAAACCTGAAGTCATCTCTGAGAAATCGATGTGAGTTTCATTTTGGTATTTTTAACCGCTACTTCCGCAAGCTGAAACCTAGACAAGAATAGCCAAAGTAAGGTAGTATGGCCATCAACAAATATGACCTACAAATTTAAAAGATGTTTTCCGTTCTCCACGATTCGAAATAAGGGAACTATCTCGGTCCACTTCTCAAAATCTATCACATCATCACATGTCTGAGACATATGTGACAGAAACGTTAAGAAATGTGATGCAATAACCTCCTCTCGGTCACAGTCACAAATTTGATTTAAATACGGTAAAAGGCGCACCGAAAATTATGTACATAAGAAATTATCAGTAACATGTCTAAGGGCCCCTCCTCCTGCTCCCATCCCACGAAAAAAGCATGCTTGGATTTACTTGATTTGGGTGTAGCAAAGCCCCGCCTTCTAAATTCAATTTGTCATTCTCAACATTCAAAACAAATTATTCCCTACCCGTTCACTGAATTATTTTCTTCCGGTTGGCGGTTCAATGCATAGTGCGCTGATCTTACAGGCCATTTGTCGTATGTTAGAGCCCCGACCTGGAAGTACTCTGTATGCTAAGAATCAGCATTCTTTCTGTTGAAACAGAAAGGCCAAATTTCACAAAAGGACTGTAAGTCCAGGAGCTTAATTTTGTCTTCTCCTAATTTTGCATCACTTCCAAGTACGTGTTTAACCCCCAAGGGAGCTGGATTGAAAGTGAACGCGTCATGAGGTAGATTTATTTTTTTAAATTATTAAAAATCTTTTCAATCCGGTTCAAAAAAGTAACATGCAAAATATCCCAAACACATCGCGGTACACTTGGCATACTGCGCAAAACTACCTGCGGCCAAGACTCACGTTATTGCTGTGGACGATGGTTACTCTATTTACCGTAGTAAGCTGATAGAGTAACAATGGGAAAAAGTAAACGACCAAGATTCGACTTAGAAATTGTTTTGAGAGCTCTTAAGAACCTGCCACCTACTTACAATCTGCATATATATTGTTTATTCACATTTCACTGTCGTTGCCTTGTTGGCTGAGCCGCACGAAAAAGAATACTCACAGAATGCCCGCCGAGTGCTAAGATGCTTATGTTGCGCCTTCGCACTTTCAAACTGTATCTAAGAAACAACGAGTTCCTAGGACGTGCTGTGGGGCTCTGTAAATCTGATGTCGTGTAGCGATAAAGCCAAGGAATATGTCTGAAGCAAGCAAGGAACAAACGCAGAAGACATGTAGCGATGTTGTGAAAAACGTTTTTTTTTTCTCCGGTAGCTATTGTGCTAAAAGCTACATCTGTGCTAGGAATGCATCACAGCAGCCACGGTCGCCTGGAAGAGTAAGCAGTAACTAGTCAACGCCCACGCCCTCCACCAGCACGCAACTAAGGCAGCAGTCGAAGTAGGGGTCAGAGCCATAAACAAGTTGATAACAATACGAGCAATTTTGTTGTGAGCTTCAATGCCCGTTCTGCTGAAATTGTTTTTTTTTCGCTTTACTGCAGCTTGTTGCCTACTGAATCGAATGCTGAATAGTTGGTACTTCAAGGATAACGTCTTTTTGGCGTTGATTAAGACACTCCTCAACTGAGATGCGTACCCGAGTATATGTAGAACACTGTTGCATAATGCTAAAACGAAGAACTTTAAAAGTTCGACCAACATATTGAGACAAGAAATGAGCAATGACCAAGGATAACAGGTAATTTTTTTTTTCAAAAATCTGTATTCGGCATAAAAGTTTTTCTGTGCACAGATTGTGTCCAGCGCTATGCAAAAAAGATATTTTCGCTTCGTTTTCCCTAGTAACTTAAAGAATCTTTGCCAATCTGTGTTCGATTTCGAGAGTCTGTGCAATTCTGTGTCATTCTTCAAATCTGCGCAGCATATTCAAAATCTGTGAAACACAGATTAATCTGTGAACCTGACATCTTTATGAATGACATGAACATTCTGTGAATTCGTGACATGTGAATCAGCTTGAATGCTTTACAGGTTGTGTTTTCATTGTTAACGGCTATTACCGAGACGAAAACAACCATAGCTACAGGTAAAAACCTGGTGCCAATCGCAAGCACAGCCAATATTCGGGGCGTTCCCGACTTGAAAGCAGTCAAAGATGGCCATCCCATTCATACGCACAGAGATGCGAACGCATAGAAGTGCAGAGACACAGAGGTGCTAAGGCACATAGTGTTGAGCAGCAGAAACATCTTCCAGGTACCAGATTTTGTACGGAGTACAGTACATGCTGCGGTGGCTCCAAAGAGAGGACACATATCGCGTGGTGCTACACAGCAAGCATTACATCTAATCACCACAAAGAGCTATAGCGCTGTACCAACGACCAGGTACAGGCAGTACACCAAGTGCAATGGCAACCACGACGGCAGAGCAACGGAAATAGTAGTAAACGATACCAGAAGACTGCCAACTGGAAATCGTCGGACGAGCTTCACGTCGTTCTCCACGACAGAGCAACAGAGACAACAGTAACAAGGTAGATTTAATTTAATTTAATTTTTTCTCTTATAACTTAAATTTTACTATACATAAGTTTTCATTTTGATATTATTAATTTACAAAAAAATCAGTTAATGTAATGGAATTCGATTCCGGATACTAGTAACAGCTTAAATATTCCCAGGACTAAGCATTATCCACTGGGCCATGCATCATAGTCTATTTTCGACGCAAAATAAAGGCATTGACATCACATTTCTCAGAAGCTGTAGAAATCTCTAAAATTAATAGAGATAAAATTCGAGTTGTTGTTAACAATTTGAAACAGGTAAACGAAATAATAACCTGTGAATTATGCGCTATTGAATATCGAGTTTACATTCCATCGAAGGTGGTGCAAGTTGACGGTGTTGTCACTGAAGCAAGTCTGACAGCCGATGATTTGCTTAAAAATGGAGTTGATCGTTTCAAAAACTCCATGCTTGAGGGAGTTAAGATAATCGAATGCAAGCAATTGTACTCAGCATCTATTGTTGATGAAAATAAGTCTTATCGTCTCTAGGATTCGTTTCGAGTGACATTTTCCGGATTTGCGTTGCCTAGCCATGTCTATATAAAAAAAATTCGCCTTCTTGATCGGCTTTTCGTACCGCGTGTTATGAATTGCACGAACTGTACAAAATTCGGGCATACAGCTACTTATTGTAGTAATAAGTCTAAATGTATAAAATGTCAAGGGCCCCATAGGGATAATCTGCGCGATAAAGATATTGAAAAATGTGTTCATAGTGAGGAGAGTTCTCATGATCTCTCAGCATGCACTGCATTTAAGTTGCGTAGAGACACAATTAAAAGCAAAGCTTTGGGTAATACATTCCTGTAGTGGAATTTGACTTTCTGTTTCAACAGACCTCGTAGCCGATTCACAGTGTACAGAACCAGTGCATGGCTGGTGCTACGATCCTACTGACACTACGGATCCTTCCAGGTCGGGGCTCAAACATACGAGAACTGGTTTGTAAGACCAATGCCTTATGCATTGAACCGCCAACCCAGGGTCAAATTAAGACACAATAAGGCTTCCTTTAAAAGCACGTTCTAAGCGCACATATGCAGAAAAGCTTAAAACGTTCATTGATGTCACCTTTGGAAACCGAAAACGGTTTTTCAAATCGTGCGGAGCCAGAGAAATCTGACTTTGATGAAAATAGTGAAGTCAGGTTCTGTTACGAGAAGGAAGTCCACCCCCCCCCCCCCCCCCCCCCCCCAAATTCCAAAAAAGACACCTAAAATTACACCTTCAAAAAAGATCCCCGTGTTAAATCTAAAAAGCCAAATTAAAACCCAAAATCTGCGCCTCCTGGTTTGTCAAATTCACAAACCAATCCAGGAACTAGCACAAGAAAAAACAATAATCCAGTGGTCTCCGTTTCACATTCACCAACAGGATTACTAAAGTTTTCGCAAATTGTAGAATGGACTTTCGCAGCATTCAATATTTCTGAACTTCTAAAGACCATCATAACGTCATTCCCTCCAATAGCTAGACCTTTTCTGAAGTAGTTATCAGCTCAATGGTCAGTTTACTCAGGTTTTGTAGCATGATACGGACCCCAAGGCCTCATGCACGTCCAAGTGAATAAGATTTATCTCTTTGCTCGACATCAATTCGACTAGATTGCTCCTGGAAAATATTTCCTGATTTACACGGTAGCGATCATTTACCAATCATTATCTCAATTAGCAGTAGCAATTGCATCACTACTTCAGTTAATATTCCATATGATTTGACAAAAGATATTGACTGGATTAAATACCAAAGTAGCATCTCAAATATTTTAAATTCAATGGAAGAGCTCCCACTTGAAGAATATGATATGTTTTAAAATCGAAGTACAAGAGCATACTCGGGTCAAGAAATGTAGCTATTGGAGACATTTTGTCGAAGGTTTGTCAATGAACACCTTACGGAATACGGCCAGACGAATGAGGGGAAAGTGGGAAATAAGAGTGAAGATTACTCGATTCGATGGATGGGGAATCTTCTTTAAATAATTGATAGCCTTTTTTCAATGATGGAATTTTCTATAGCACTGTTGTCTTGTAACAATAACGCTCCTGGGTTGGATTGAATTGAATTCAACTTGGCGAAGAATCTGCCTGACCTCACAAAAAGACGTTTGTTGGAATTTTTCTTGTTTCACCTGACTGGAGGCAAGTAAAAGTTATCGCTATTCAAAAGCCGGGGAAACCAGCTTCTAATCACAACTCATATAGACGCAATGCAATGTTGTCCTGCACCAGAAAATTGTCCAAAAAATTATTTTTCGACGTCTCGACACTTGGGTCGAGACGAACGGTTTATTGTCAGATACTCGGTTTGGCTTCCGTAGAAATAAAGGGAAGAAAGATTGCCTTGCATTACTTTCGTTTGACATACAAATTGCCTTCGCTCAAAAACAACAAATGGCATCTGTATTTTTAGACATAAAAGGAGCATTTGATTCAGTTTCCATCGATGTTCTTTCAGACAAGCTTCATCGACATGGACTTCCAGTGATTATAGATAATTATTTGCATAACCTTTTTTCAAAGAAATGCATGTATTTTTCACATGGCAATTTGGTAACATTCAGAAATGGCTACATGTGTCTCCCGCAAGACTCATGCCTCAGTCCGACCTCTACATTTTTTCCGTGAATGACATTGACAACTGTTTAGTAACCCCATGCACACTAAGACAATTTGCAGACGACGGCATGGTTCCATTGCATGATACCGAATTCTCTGCGGACAAAACAGAACTAGTCCTCTTTTCAAGAAAGCTAGATACCGTGCAGCTTCAGCTCCATATGACGGGAAGAATGATTGCGCAGGTTTTGACTTCCAAATACCTAGAGGTGTGTTTTTATTTCAAATGCACGTGAGGACGACATTTTAGGTATCTAATAATGAAATGCCAACAAAGAGTAAATTTCCTTCGCACAATAATAGGATCTTGGTGGGGTGCTCATCCGGAAGATCTAATAAAATTGTATTAGACAACGATAATTTCGGTGATCGAATATGGATGCGTTTGCTTTCGTTCCTCTGCAAACTGTCAAACTATTGTTTTCGAATTGCCTTAGGCTGTATGCATTCGACACATACAATGAGTCTTTTAGTTCAGGCGGGAGTTCTTCCATTGAAAAAACGCTTTTGGGAGCTTTCGTCACGCCTGTTAATAAGATGTGAGGTACTGAGTCTCCTGGTTATTAATAACTTCGAAAGTCGTTCTTCAATCTCAAAGAATATTCATGACAGTATATTTTAAACATATGTCACAGGAAAGATATATTCCTATCCGTGTCTTCCTGAATGTCCCTGACTCAACTCAATGTTTTACACGGACTGACCACGATCCTGGCTCATTGCTCCACTGTTGAGGCTGAAATTTTATGAGCGACCGATTGCTTTCAACGAATTCTATAGCGCGTCTCGCCAAAGAACACTTGCCAGCTGGCAATCTTCTTGGGATAAAGATGATCTGGGTCGGTGGATGCACTCAATTATTCCTAAAACAGGCATGGTTCAGCGGACTGGATTTAAGTAGGGACTTCATTCGTGTGATATCCAGACTCACGTCCAATCACTACACTATAGATGAACATCTCCTTCGAATTGGACTTTCCGAGACTAACCATTGTGCTTGTGGCGGAGGTTATCGCGATATTGATCATTTCGTTTGAACATGCGTGGAGTATCGTGATTAGACCTCAACTAATGAATTCTTTGCTTATCCAAGGTAGACTATCCAGTGTCCCAGTTCGCGGCATTCTTCTTGTCGTGATCTTCCATACATGAAACTTCTTTATCATTTCATTAAGACCATTGGAGTTTCAATTTAAATTTTATTTCATGTCACGCTTCTTCCTCTTTCATGAGTTCAACCAATAGCCAGATAGCTTACTATACATAAAAGTGATACAAACAAACCTGAAATAGTTGTAAGATCATAAACAGTTTTTACAAAATAAAAGTCATTGTTGAAATCATGAAATTGTAGATCACAGTTCTTTCAGCGCAAGTTTGTGAGACGGTTCACTAACATCGAAGACATATTTAACAATGCCAAATGTCTTCAAACATGATGTTATCAGTTCGTTTTATCTGAACATCGTTCGATATAATCTTGTTGAATGTTAATCGTTCTAGTGTAGAGTGTAATTAGTTCCGAAGACTGAATATTTGGATACGATTGGTAAGAAACAGGGCATTGGATTCAAACTGGAGTATTGATAATATCGGAAAATGTTAATCGAATATACAAATACGCGTCGATTGCTTGCCATTTTCAAAGTATCGAAAGTCTTCATTTTATTGTATTGAGGCGAGATTGGTCGATGGAGGTGACCTCGAAACATTTGCTCTGGAGCTGAAGCTGCGCGAGATCTACGAATTGGGTCATTGGAATTCGATTGCGTTAACATCGTACTGAATCCTGGACTAAAGTTATTTGCACATATAAACAAAATATTTGGAAATATCTTTTTTTCTGTAAACCACTACCAAATAGTGGGGCTTGGGATAGGTTAAACATACACACACATGAAATACTATTGTATACAAGCCGTTACCGTCGAGTAGAGCTTATTAGGTTTTTTATCGTGACGACACAAATGAACAAGTATTCATCCTTGACAGTTCAGCGGTACTGTTTACAAACAAGCTTAAATAAAAATCGAAGAGCACATCTAAAACAATCATCTTTACACTTTGCAACTAGTCTTTTTTATTTAATAAATATCAAAAACGAACCGTATTCAATCGTGAACAAATGTTTTAAAACTTTATTTAGGCGATACGGACCGTAAATGGTCGATCCAATTTGTCAATAAACAAACAAAAGAAATTTCTGTTTACAAACAGTACTGCTGAACTGTCAAAATGTGTTCATCCGATTGAGGTTAGCAGTGACGGTAAAAAACCTGATAAGTTAACCGAAATGTACCTGTATAGCATAATATTTGGAACGACTAGATTAAATTATTGTTCGACTTTGTCCGTTTTCAAAGTCTATTAATAGCTTGGGTTCCAAAGACAAATATTTATTGATATCAACAGTTGAGAGAATGGTTCCCTCGGCATCTTAGAGCTAAGGTAGTGTCTCTTATTGAATATATCGTTAAATGAAAAAAATGTTGAGAGATTGAATTATGCAAACAAACCAGTTTCCACAACCTAATAGTTTATAATAGTATTGAAGTGGAAAAGTTCCCGGAGGACTTGCGGAATTATTTTATAATTACCGTGATCATATCTCGTATTGTGATACCATTGTTTGTCAAAGCTTACATTTGACAGGGTTTAGCATCACATCCGTTCTCTCCAACGAAATCACCTTTTCCTAAACCGAAAGAAACATCTCGTCTGACGAAGGTTTTCGTTCCCTGCATGCATCCAGTTGGCAAAGTTTCTTTGTTTTATCGCGACTCAGCCGAAAATCTAAACATTGTACCTTATTGTTACAGCAAACGAACGAATTTTCCTATCCAGTTCAAAAGAGAAGAGAAGCTAAAACTTTGTTTGAAGGAAGAGCATCCATAGAATCGCACGGATGGAGGCACGTTGACAAAACTGGCGCGTGCAATAACAAAGAAAGATGAGACTGTTTCCCGTACCACGTCATCATAGTCCTGCCTTTTATGGCCATGCTGTTATTATATTCTCGAATGAGCGAAGCGAAAAGAATGTTAACATATACTCTCGCAAAACTTTTACTTTTTGACTTTGCTGATGCGATGCTAACATTCAAGCAGGATTTTTTCTCCTCTATTGGATGTGTTGTAGATTGTAGATCAGTATTCATCAAAAAGTTCAGTCAAAGAAAAACTTGAGGCAATACGGAATAACATGAATCGTGTGGTCATTGAATTTATTTATAATATACTTTTTAACGTTTTCTACGTTAAACAAATCGGTTTTGGGCCAACTGTAATAAGCCTCCATTCGGAATTCGGAAGAAACTTCACCTCAAGAAACAGATTATGAAAAGAGTTGGGGTAAAACAGGTTAAATGACCCAGTGATGTCATTTTTACTGCATGCATTTGATTTACTGAAGTTTTCCACGTAATATGGAAAAAAATGTAGGTCGCTGCTTCAGGATTGTATTATGTTGGTTGCTATTTTATCAAGCGAGTCGTCCCGGGTTGGCGGTTCAATGCATAGGCCAAATTCCACAAAAGGAATGTAATGCCAAGACTTTGTTATTATAAATTACATTAAGTAAAATACATCTATTGTGAACATGATCTTATAACTATTTCAGGTTTGTTTGCATCAGTTCATCACTTTTATTCAATATCATATAGTTGGGTATTGGTTGAACTCATGAAAGAGAAAACAGTCTAACATAAAATAAAATTTAAATTGGAACTCCAATGAACTTAAAGAAATGATAACACAATTTTATGTAAGGAAGGTCTCGACAAGCAATAATGTCGCGAACTGGGACATTGGATACCTTGGATAAGCAAAGAATTTATTAATCACAATACTCCACGCATGTCCAAATGACATGATCAATATCGCGATAACCTTCACCACAAGCACAATTATTAGTCTCGGAAAGGAAATGTGCATCTAACGTGTAGTGATTGGACTTGAGTCAATCTGTAATTTTATTTGTGGTGTTTAACACAAATCATAGAACCGTTTTGTTAGGACAAGTTTCCAAAAATGTATGTAAATAGATCATGTGGGGTAAGACAGGATGGAGTTATTTGCGGTCCGTCTGATTAACTGCATTAAATATTCTTTTAGTTTTACAGTCAAGCTTTGAAGTGAATTAAAAAAATGAGAAATTGGGGTTTATGATGGTGAATTTTCGTTCAAGCCATCAGAAAGGATGTGGCACCAATTTGAACTGCTTTTAGCACTGATGAACCGATGGTGAAAAATAAAGAAAATAAAAATATCATTTATCGATTCTACTAGTGACGATTTTTCGAAAATGTTAGACCCTACCCGGCCCCTAGAAAAATAAATTGTTTCCCTCGATTTCATAGACAATAAACTCGAAAGCTTGTTTCAAAAGTCCGTGTCCATCGTCATTTTAAAACTACTTCACCAAATATTTTCAAATTTTGTACACACTCTCTTCATATAAAATACCCAACCGAAACGTTTTCCTTTTAGTTTTTTTTTTTGTTAATTGGGGAGATTTTATAGTTACAAAATGGTGGATTTTTTCGTGGAAAATTCAACATATGAAATAAAATCAAAAAGCACGAACAAAATATTGAATCAACTGTAAAAATGAGTCATTTTTGATGCTCGAATAAGTCGATCTCAGAAGACTTAAATTTACATGATTTTATCTAAGTGTGCAGGTAAATGAACCAGTTTCATAATTTAATTGCCATGACCCAATAAATTAACCCTCAATTCGAAAGCTACGAATTTTAAAGCTTCGGTTAGAAATAATACTGTAACGGTATAACTACCGCTGTTATGGTTTTATTCACTCTTGATAGTCAGCATATGTTTCTGAAGTGAAGAAATATTATTCTTGATATCCAATACTTTGATATTCTTTCCACGTATTCTTTTGAAACGATTTCCCATGCGTATCGTTTGTAGTTTGTTATCGTGAGTAATTGAATCCTCGAAATACTTTGACTGGAAATGTTCAAGTGAAAACAATAAAAAGAATGATGTAGTTTGAGTTTAATCACACTAACGTTTATAGATATTACGTAATGAATAGACTAAGCGATTACATTTGGAATAAAACAAATCTGGTGTCAATTCAATCCAAGATGCATTTTTCATTAATTTAATTTAATTGTGTGCCATTCTTTCCAAGTCATCTTCAATCTAAAAGCTTGTGGTATCATTGAAAATTGATTTTGAATAATGAACAGTTCATCAGTCTGCGAAATATTTCACGCGTTGATGAAGTATGCTCAGAGATATACGTATTCAGGGGTGTCCAAATTTTGTCGCGAACAAGTTATATCTCTACATTGTAAAAAAAAAACATCTAGTCCGAATGTTGACTCGTAGTTCGCAGAAACAATAATGATTAGGTAGAAAACGAGTCATGAGAACACCGCCGTTTTATGTTTCTATATTCATGAAGGTTTAATTTTTACTACTACCGTAATCCACTAACAAAACTGCATCAAAGCCATCTGCACTGACGAATCGCACACCTGAAGAAGAAAAGAGTGGTTTATGCTATCAATCGAACGAATTGGCGCATTTCCTAAGGTTATGTTCCAAATTTTACCGTCTCTTCTCACATCATTTCCTGAACGCAGCAGATCCTTAACTCACGCAACCCGGGAAGCATTATGGTTTTCTGCCAATGAATAGTACTGTCAGCGTCATGATAAGATAATGCTTTCGGTGAGAATCATACACCAACGATGTTTCTTCAGAAGGTTTCATGTCTACCCATCAATATGGAATAGACAACGAACATTACAAAATAGAAAAGTTTGTCTAATTCGGAGAAAGTTGCTTTAGGATAGCATAATTTCGGTCTAAATATAAACATTTTGCAAGTAGAAGTTGCTGTTGGAAAAGTATAGTTTGATTTAGCGGTACGAAAAAGAATAAAATTGAAGGCCGAATTAGGCCTAAATGAGTAAAAGCCTCTGAGTGTTTACTAACTGTTGTTAAAAATTCATTTATGTTCTATTTATCTCATTGCAATTAATTAGACATTCAAATTCCACTGAAATTGAAGTCCAGACAAATCAATGTAATATTCTAAACTGAATTTGAAGCTTGCAGCATGACAATTCTGTTACAGTTCTCTATTTATCGATGAATTTTCAAAAGGTCGTATTGTATTGTATTAAAAATATGGAAACTGGATCACAAGTAGACACAATATACACGGACCTCAAAGCTGCGTTTGATCGTGTAGATCATACACTGTTACTAGCAAAACTTGAGCGTTTAGGAGTATCATCAAACTTCTCTGCGTGGCTTAAATCATACCTCGTAGGCCGAGTTCTGTCTGTAAAGCTTGGAAACGTTGAGTCATACAACTTCATCAATATGTCGGGTGTTCCTCAAGGAAGCAACCTCGGTCCATTACTATTTTTGCTATTTTTCAATGACGTTTCTCTCGTCATACCACCAGGATACATACTTATGTATGCGGATGATTTGAAATTATTTCTTGTGGTGTGATCAACAGCAGATTGCGAGGAACTTCAGTGGTACTTAAACAATTTCTGTAATTGGTGCAATCTCAACCTCTTGACTATTAGTGTGTCTAAATGCTCAGTAATTTCTTTTACACGTAAGAAAAGCCCAATACTTTGGAACTACAGCATCTCTGGTGAAACACTTGAAAGAGTATCAATCTTTAAAGATCTCGGCGTGCATCTTGATTCCCAACTTTCATTTAGACATCATTACGCTCATATAATAGCTCAGGTAAATAGAAATTTTGGTTTCATTGTAAGGGTCGCCAAAGAGTTTAACGATCCGTACTGCTTGCGAGCATTATATTATTCGCTAGTTCGGTCTGTCCTCGAAGCATCAGTACATATTTGGAGCCCATACGTGAGCGTCTGGATCAATAGAATCGAAGCAGTACAAGCACGATTTCTCCGATTTGCTCTTAGATCTCTGCCTTGGCGTAATCCGTTAGAACTGCCACCATATACCGATCGCTGTTGTTTGCTCGGTATGGACACACTAGCCAAACGAAGGACCATATTCAGAGCGGTATTTATAGCAAAATTACTAAGTGGACATATCGATGCTCCGGAGATTCTCTCTCAAATACATATCAATGTTCCTCCGAGAAGCCTTAGAGCGTGGAATTTCTTGAGGCTCGATTTTCAACGTACAGAGTATGGTCAGAATGAACCGATCAGGGCAATGTGTTATGTATTTAATAGTGTGTATGACCATTTTGATTTCTCCGTGTCTAGTACCGCACGGAACCACCCGCGATCCCATTTCAACCAGAATATTAGTTGATTTTCTGAATTTGATTGGTTAAAATTTGGTACAACTAATCGATTGTTGCTTTAACTAAACTGTCATTTTTGTTTTTCGATGGTTGAAACAACTAATTTAACTGTTTGAAAAAAATGCTGTCAATTAGTGAGGACACATACCTTTCAATTTCAACAAATATTTTAGTTGAAATAACTGATGTTGTTATTGAAACAAAATTCTGTTAGTTGAAAAATAAATCGGTTTTATTTGTTTTAGACATTGCAAATAGTTGAATCAATTCGAACAATGTTATAGATTTGCGAAAATTTTAGTCAATTTATATGAGCTTGGGTGCATCAACCGCTGGGAATTGGAATTTTGCGACGGCAATTCAATCGCAGCGCGTTCTGTGTGTTTGAAACCCTTCGCTCCTGTTACTTTTATAAATTAAATTCATGTCAAAAAGCGTTTTATTCCTAATGCATGAACATCACCATCGGTATAAAACAGCTGGAAGTAAAACAGTCTGCTGGAAGTAAATCAATGATCGAATTTGAAGCATAACATTTTTGCGCATACCTGAAAGATTACGAGATGATCATTCATTAACATTATCTAATTTGTCATTAAATCTTTTCATCTTACACAAGGTTAACTTTATCACCGCTGTTAGATAAACACTTGTTATCATAAATTTCTCAAATCGAATGAACACAATTTCACCAAACGCTTAAACCATCGATGTTGTTTTCATTGACATTTTGAAGCGACGCGAATAGCTTTCAACTAAAAAAGTTGTTGATTTTGCATTGCGATTATTGTTTTGCTTTCCACTGTCTTCGGCATTTGACAGCATTCAAAACAACATATTTTTCAACTACTTGAATATATGCAAATCAAAAACCATATTGGTTGAATCAAGAAGAAATTAGTTAAATCAACTATCGCAAAAATCAAAAACTGCGATATCGCAATTTTATGATCGAAGGGTTCTCCGTGCGTTTTCAAAAATAGGCTTAAGAGACTTCAATAGATAATAACCTTTTTAGACCTAACGAATTTTAAAACACATATATGTTATTTAATTAGTTATTATTTATTTAAAATTGTGAAAATGTATTTATGTAAGACTATGAAAATGTATTTATGTAAGCATGTATGTTTGTGAAAAAGTAGAAAAGATGATGGGTTTTTGCGCGCATTTGAAGATTGTTGATTTTCAAATGGGCTTTTCCCATCCATACACTATTTCATGAAGACCAACATAGGTCAGATGGAAAATAAATAAATAAATAAATGAATAAATAAACAAGTGTTGTAGATTCACTTTGTTTATATTCGCTTCCGATTATGGTGGTGTGGAAATCTAAAAACTAAAAGTGGGAAACTTTTTTTGTCTAAAGACTTTCTACAGACTTTTGAAACTTCGATTGTTTGCCGAAATTCGTAAGAAATTGAAGACTTTTGAAAATTGGCACAATCTTTTCGTTTTTGCTAGCTAAACTTATTGTATTACCTGGCATCTCGGGTGATATGCAACACGTAAACAACTTGACGGCTTCAATACATCCGTCATAAAAGTAAAAACTTTGGTTCTCTGGTTCTGTTAGCCACGGCGACTTCAAATAAATCGTCCAAGTAAAGAAAAATGAACTTTAATGCACTGGTTAATGACAGTAAACGTTGCTCAGTGGATAAGAAGCCAATAAATTCGAGTGCAGACCGGACCCTATGTGCGGGGTTGGGAATCAAACCCAGGCGGGTGCGTGAAAGGCATCGACTATCCCATCACGTTATACCCGTCCACCAGCTATGCGTTTATATATTGATATTTTTTTAGAGAAGTCTTGGATGCCCACGTTTCTAACTAGATTCTATGAAACTAAACAATTCAATAATGTACATTTCATAATATTCAATTCTCTGAAGCATGTTGGATTGTTTTGTATATGTATAAATAAAAATGTCCTTCATTATGTACAAGCATTTTTACGCGATTATTGCATAAATTTAATCGAAATTCGCGAAATTTCGAATAAAACGCGTAGATTGAATTCGCATAAATTGAGGTTTTGGTGAATTATCAATGAAACTAATATACGCATATTCAAGTCATCCAATGTTTGAAAGCTGTGCCAATCTGATTATTTCAGATAGAGGCTGTTTCATCTATATATCACGCGTTTTTTTTATAACGGCCAATAAGCCATTCATCAACATTCACTTTGAAGAGTAATTTCGAATGACTCGGCACTCGTCGAGAGTAAGACATAATAGTAAACGGCAGAGAAAAGTTATCTTTTTCGTCTGGTGTTAAATTTAATCCTTTATCTTTCATAGCTCGCTTGCAATTTCTTCCGAAAGTGGAAGTTGGCATGTGGCTTATTCGCCGTTTAAAAAAACGCGTGATATATAAAAATGCAGAGATCATTCTTTGTAGTCGCATCAAATAAGAACGGATGGACGGATTTACATGATTCTTTTTTTGTTTGATCAGTTTTTACCCCCACCGGGTTCGGCAAGTTTAGAAAACTTGCCGGAAAAGTGGGAAAAATCAATTAAGTTGTTTTGTATGGACAATGGAATTTTCCACTGAAAAAGTCGCCAATGTTAGCTAAATCTACGATTGATGTTTGGCGCGCAACGTGTTGCATAAGTGCTTGGCCGTCGAAGGAAAGAATACTAGATCGTCGAATAATTTTTTTGGCGCGCAACGAGATGTTTTGTGTGGAGAATTCTCATGCATACATGAATAATTGGGTATCAAAATTATTCATTGGTAAAAAAATTAATGACAGAATGCATATGACTGTATAACCGCTGCAGGTAGAAGTAAAATTCTGATAGCCAGTTGAAGAATTGTGTGTAATGAAATCAGATGAATAATATTAATCATTGTGAACGCGAGTTTAAAAATTCAGAAAAATTTTGAATGAACCATTGAAAAGATTGTGCTGTAGAAGCGCTAAGGCCAAACTAAGAGATCTTCCTTGCATTTTACTTTCGAATGTTTTAGATTACACTAAGCACACATAATAAGTGGCAATTAGATCAATGTTCAAGATGATTATCATAATGGATTAAGATTGCCATTTTCTGTTTCATATTCTGTGGAAAATGTTAAAATTGGTGGGATAAATATCAAATTAAAATTTAAGCGTTGTCTCTCCAAGCAACCAAAAGTTCCACAGTACCTGAAAAGTATCGACATTATTAGAGCTTTAATTTACGCGTGGTACTTTTTAGCAACTAGAACGTACAGAAAATGTTACCAGAAAACTTTCTCGCTGCTTCAAAGCTGTACAAGGAACTTCTGCAAAGTTTGTTCTGTTGCGTCGGATGAATATTGAAGTTTGAGTACTTCCTTAAAAACGGACTGTTGGGAATGTTTTGTATGCTACTTAAGCCAATTCCTTTTTGACGAACTTTTGGTTACTTGGGTTAAAAACAAATTGTAAATATATCTTAACCTACCGAATGAACAACTCTAGAAGAAAAACTCTGCAACATTGTGTTAAGTTTATCAATCCAAAATTATGGTTAGTTAGCTTTTTTTATTGATTACCGGAAGTAAGAGTCACATCTGGAACGGAAAACGTGGATCTCTGTTTAGTTCATTGACTCAAAGGATGAGATGACAACCTGTGCATTTGCTCAATTTTAATATAAGTATTTCACATTTTCACATTTGTTTTTGCGATTCTCCTTTTTTGAGCTAAAGCTTGTGTGTGAGCTAAAGCTTGTGTGTTGGTTAGGTAATCAGAAAAACAATGGAGACATATGTGAAGTATTTAATCGTTTGACAATTCTGCTGTCCGAAAACATAAATTCGAACAACACAAATTTTGGGCGAGACGAAGTTCGCCACGATATGCTACTCGAAGCATATGATGATAGATATAATACTCAGGCAGATTCTATCGTTTCCGTATGCTCTCAAACATATAGAAGCTTAGTTTGGACGACGAACAAATCCATTTTATAAATCTTTTAATCACAGTAATTTATAAATATTCTTGATGCTATTCTTGCACATACTTACGGCCTATGGTCGAGCACATTCATATGTGCGATAGTATGGTGTGAGAAGCGTTCTTTAATAACATTTGAAACAATTCAGAAAAGTATTCAACTTTGAAGGTTTAAGGCTCATTTGAACATAGAAACTAGAAGAAGCTGTCACTGTTCGTTGAGACATATGATGGTTCGCACACCGATACGACTAATAACAACTGAAATAATCTGAAAGTATTCTTTCACAAACGTGTGATTTGGATTAAATTTCTGTAGCAACGCCTCGAGTCTGCAGTAATCGGCAGAAATTTACGTACGTTTCATTTCTTGTTTTGAACGACCGTGACCATTCCGGCAACAGAGAACAATTCTAGAAATGTAAAGCACCCCCTTCAAACGATTGGTTAAACGTGTGAGCAGTGTAAAATGTTGTGTTGGTGTTATTTTCCTGCTTCCTGTTCAGGCTGAAACGGGGGCAGGGGGCTGCTTTCGGTTTCTTTCGTTACGAAGACTTGTAAGCACACTTCGGCCGGGCCCAGTTTGCATTCGATTAGCAAGTAAGCTTTGTCGGCTTACCGGCGGATGGTACGGAAAAATAAAACCATCGAGTGAATCGGGGAGGGGATCAAGCAGGTCTTTAGATGTTTTGACTGTTCTGGATAAAACGTGAGCAGAAATATTTAATTTTCATTTATAACCGAATCGTGATTTGTTTTGTTCAGTAAGTTGTTTGGCGAGAGAAATTATTTGTTCATTTTAACTTAATGCCAAAACAGCTTCTTGGTTCTTATTGATGGTGCTTCCTACAAAACACCTTCACTATGGAGGTCGATCAGTAAACAAAATTCCTTTTATTTTTACTTATTGTTAGTCTTCAATTCACGAAGTAATAAAAAAAGGAGGGAGCTGGGGTCCACTAGACGATTGATAGTACCTATTATCTATCTCCGGATAGGACCAGCCTAGATGCCGAGTGGAATCCGGTGGAATATAACTTAACTGGGTTCCAGCTCCCATCCCATAAAAGATGACAAATGCACAAGTTTCTTTTTTCCTTCACTTATCAGAATTTTTCAATGTTTCCTATCTGGTTACTCTATTTTACTAAACTATCTCTTTATTTAAATAACAGTTCAAAAATATTTTGTCATCTTTTTACGACAATATGATCTCTGATCTATTTCCATAAATAAATATAGATCTATTTCCATAAATAATATAGTGGAAATAATAAACAATAAAGACGCGCGTGACATCTGTTGATCTTTGTTTGGTGGTATAAATCGATTTGATATATTATTTTAGAGTAATACTTTATCAGTTAAATAGAGCTTTCGGATGATTTAATATGTCACTACAATGAAACAACTATTTTGTCCAAATTCTATTCACTCGTTTATGCTGTAGTGGTTAAAATTCAATTCGTTTTGCGATGCGATGATTTGCCAGTCCCATGTCTGATCATCTAGAAATTCTCTGTACAATTTCAGCTAATCCTGATCAGTAACGGAATGGAATGGAGACCTACCATGTCTATTGTTATATTTGCATACACACTTAAAATCGATTCTCGAGCTCTGTGAAATGAAATGCTGAATTAGATTGGCAACACTAAATTTATCTGATTGTTCAGTAATTCACATGCTCTTTTTCGAAATTCGTGAGAGTGAAATTCTGATATCTCGGTAAAGCGTATTTTGTTTCCAAAGTTTGGCATAATATTTAACTGAACTTGTCAGCAAACAATAAATAATTCGAAATTAACATATCCATTTGCTGAGATTTCGAACAGTATGTTAGCTTTTACTGAAATTCGGCGACACACTTGTCATCTAATAACACGAGCTGATTTTGCGTGGCACCACATTGTCATTTCTCGTGGAGAAGGAAAACCTATATAAATTGGGTGAAAGAAATGATTTCGATGTTGCGAGAAAATATGAGTGAAATCACGAAAATATCTACTCTTCATATATGCTTTTAAATGTTTGTTTATTTCCGGTTAGAGGCGTTGAACAAATATTTTTATCCGTGAAGGTTTTAAGGGTTCGTTTTTTTTTTATTTGAATTAGCAATAATTCCTGTTCCTTCAACTTTAGCTTTCTTTAGCAGACACAGAGCAGTAAACAAAATGTATGCTTCTTCTTCTTTCTACTTCGGAGTTAGTGACAGCCAGAGCTACCATTTTAATATCTAACATTTTGAACATTCTAACAAAACTTTCGGTTTTGCGAAATATTATTAAACATCTTGTAGAAATCTGTGAATTTTGAATAAAATGTGATCTGTGACGCAGAATCTATGAATATGGTAACCCCTGGGGATGTCGGAATGTTGATCGATTAATCTAGTAATCTAATAATCCAGATAATTAACTGATATTTACTCGCTTTGTTTGAAACTATAATTCAATTGTTGAACTAATCGAATAATTCGAAAAATCCAATAATAGTTTTCAAAAACTCTTCTTAAACCGCCTAGTGGTGCGATAATGTCTTTATATTGCCGTTTAAATAGTCTTTTGAAAACATTTATAAGACTCTGTCTTCGGCCATTATAATTGTAAGCTTATCATATAACCTATTAGTAGCTTTCAAACAAGTCTTAGTCATATGAAATCTATTCTTTCATCTTCGAGAATTGTTTATGCATCTAAACACACTGTAATTTGCGGTTCCGTAACATTTAAGATTATATCGTTTGAACCGGAAATGTTCTCCATAACCTTTCCAAATTTGATCATCATTGTTAGCTTTCAAATAAACCTAAGTTTATCGAAATTTGTTGAGTCATCTTCGAAAAAATTCAGTCATTATGTCTCCGGAACCAGAAGTGACAGTCATTTGATCTTCAAACTTGATCATTGGCCTAACAGTAATTTTCAAATGAGCCAAGATTTGTCCGGACGAATTGTAGATTTTCAGGCTACACAGTCTTGGACAGCCGTTCTGTAGTATTTGTGAAGTTCCAAGTATCGAGTTTTCAATCAGATTTCTTTCAATGCTGCCGCAACGGTAGAGGTCCTGTTTTTTTTTCTCATAAAGGAAGAGGAGGTTTTATAGAAATTTGGTTTTGTGATCCCATACAAAATTTTATTCAGATTAGAGTATCGGTTCCAAAGTTACAAAGTGATATGAAAAATGTGTTTACAATTTTCTCAGAAATGGCTGAATCGATTTTCGCAAATTTAGATTCACAACAAAGGTCTAGTAGAACATTAGAAGTCATGTAATGTAATTAGTGTAACCATTTCAATTTCATGAAATAAAATTTTCAGTTGTTTTGGGAAATAGTTCAAAAGAATGGAGGCTAAAATCTCGTAAAACTCTTCGAAATTGTAGCATAAACTATTCCAGTTTGTAGTTCTTCAGTTTTTGCAATGACTGAGCGGAAACATATATTGGAGAAGCCAAATGAATGAAAAACTAACAGAAAAGATGAATTTTTGAAAAAAGATACGCTCAGAGACAGGACTCGAACCTGCGTTCTTATGCATTCCGTGCATACGCGCTACGATTTCGCCACTCTGAATATTGGTTTAGTCACTCTAAAGCGCGTATGCACGGATTGCATAAAAACGCAGGTTCGAGTCCTGTCTCTGAGCGTATCTTTTTCCAAAAATTCATCTTTTCTGTTAGTTTTTCATTCATTTGGCTTCTCCAATATATGTTTCCGCTCAGTCATCGCAAAAACTGAACTTAGTTATGGCGGCTTTACGTCAAACTAAAATTAATAAATCGTTGTAGTTCTTGTTAGTCCTTACAAACCTTACAAACAGCTAGCTCCCGATTCCTGGTGTAGCAGAAACATTGACCAAAAAGATTAAGCTATCTTCGGTTTCTTGGAAATGGTTTGAAATATTTTCACAGACTACTATACAAGTTTACGCGAATCCGGAAAAAGTGTTCAAAATTTGAAGTATTTATTTCAAAACACGTGAAAAGTTTTAAAAGCTGTTCCAATATATTAGTCTTTTTAGATAAAAGCCATTCAAATTTTCTGCGGATATACCCATTCCGAGTTCCAGTTTCGGAAATAGGGACCGAAAATTCTAAAACGTAACTTTAAATTTATATTATCGATAATGAGGAAGATATCATTGATTTTTTTTCATACTGATTATATTTTCACATATTTCAGCATGACATCTTACCAGACCTGTATTGCCTAGCCTTGTAGTCCAGCTATCACCTTAGTTTTAGTTGACGATACATCGCGCGTTTCCTAAAATTGTTCACTCTGGGTGACACGTTGTTCTAAGCCACTTCTAGCACAGAAAAAGACGCTCATCTTCCACTTTCCTATCAGTATACTATCATAGACCCCACCGGTATAGTTTACCCAATCTTTATTAAAGCCATTTCTCGAATAATTTCAACTTTTAGCTAAAAATTGACATTCGAAATATTACCTAGTTTGTTAAGAATAACCCTACTTTATAGCATGATTGATTTTAATAGTACGCCAGTATCGTTTACGTTAGATGAACATTTTGCTATTAATCATTGCACACATTTTCTCGGTTTTATCTATCAATACTACCAGGACCAGTCAAGTGAATGATACTTTGTTTGAATTACGGCCGTACTGCAGTGCAATCACTGCAGGTTTGAAAAATAGCATTGATCGTTTAAAACGAAAAAAAGGGTACACTGATTCATAGAAAAATATTTATCTGACATTATCATGTCCCCACAACTCTCGCTGTTGGGTGATTTGCTCTTTGTGTTTTGACAAAAAAGGCGAGAGCGAATAAAGGGAAAGAGTCAAAAAATTAAATTAAGAAAAATGAATTTTAACAATAGATATAGTTTTTATTTTGCGTGTCATTTATTACTTTTAGTTATTGAAGTTATACTAACATTGTAAATTGAATTTTCGTGATGATGAACCTTCATGACGATGAATTTTCGTGACGAAGAATATTATTTTAATTTAGAAATTATACTCAATGCACTGATAGGGCAATTGTCATCTCATCTCATTAGTCGAGCTTGCAATCAAAAGATGGCGCTGTAATCGGTCGATACATAATTGCTTCGGTCCTAAGAAGCAATATTACTAGAAAAATAAAGAACGAAATGAGCAATGCTTCTGTTATAATGACATCAAAGTTCGATTCGATTGCACCTATTGGCATCTTATCGTTTAAGCCATCGTATTGAACAGAAATGGCATATCTCATTCTAGATAATGGTTTTCCTATACGAGATGATTAAGGAAGCAGTTGCCCTATCTCTTTTAAAACTTCTGCACTGTTTTTGCATGAATGGCATTTTTCCTATGATTATAAATCGCTCCTCATCATCAAACCATTATTATGTTCAGCTATTATTTTTTTAATATTTTTGAATTTGCAACAATACTGTTCTCTTTTTATCAGTATCCAACAAGAAATGTTCAATTGTGATGTTGAACACTGCAACCTTCAAACTATTTAAACTATTTCAAAAAAAAAAAAACTTTTTCACGGTCGCATTGAAGGAATGAGTAGCATATATTTCAACTCCTGCATCAAACAGTTAATATATATAACCGTAAAAGTTGTATCGTGCACATCTACTGCAATTCTCACTATACAGCAGAACATTCTTAGGTAAATAAAACCGGTGATGGAAAACTACGACTAAAAAGTATCTCACCGACTATGGAGTCTACGGTGTCCAACTCTTACGCGGAAATAATTTCTCTAACTCAATCTAAGATGAATATTTTATAAATAATTTAAGCAGATTGTTTCATGCTTTCCCCCTGGCTGTTTAACTTTGTACCATTGGTGGTGGTCTTCGTTCCAATGGCAGACGCAATTCGTTTGCAGGTTTGCTATAAGAGATGCATTTTTACCAACACAAACCGCTATTCAAAAGTTTTGCTCATGAGCCAAAATATTAAATGCTAATGGCAACACGAAAAATTGGTGAAAGGATGAAAATTTCACATATTTAATCCATATTGACGATTTCTAGCCAAACACTTATTCCGGATAGGGGCGCAGCATATTTTCCTTAATCAAAGTTTTGGAGCATTTCATAATAACACACACGCCAATACTCGCAACACATTCTACAATCTCAAAATCTAAGTGGAATGATATATGAAATTCTCCGAATTTTTGTTGATAAGTTGATTTACAAGGTGTCATAGGTCTTAGAAAAAGTGGAACTTTCTCATGACGTATATCCGAAAATACTGTATTTCTCGGGCAATGTGTGTAGCTAATATGCTGTGAAGTTGAAGATTTATTTTTCTATACTTTGGGTTGTAAGTTGAAATGAATTGCGATGTTCCTTTTATGTGAATCAAAGCATTCTCTCCTCACAAAGAATTCATATTTTAAACATGATAACCTTTGAGGTTTGAGCAAACCCGATATAGAAATCAGACTCGAAACTGACTCGATTTCCAGTTCAATTACGTTGAAACTAGGTTAAAAACTGTTTGAAACCAGTTAGGGTGGAAACTGGGTTGGTTTGGCATCAAGCGAAAACGACATAAATGACTGGCGGAATCCATATGACTGTTCTAGAAATACCAAGCAGAAGAAAAAGTTCTGATATCGTTCACCAGTTGATGGATTGTGTGTAATGGAGTCAGATAAATAATATTGGTCGTTGTGAATCAATTAAAAGATTATGCTGTAAAAGCGCTAAGGTCAAACTAAGAGATTTTTCTTGCATTTTGCTTTCATATGCTCATAATAAATGGCAATTAGATATCAATATTCAAGATGGATTGAGACTATTTCATATTTTGAGAAACAGTGTTGGTGATTGCCGATAATTTGGCAGAGAGCGGCTCGATATTTCTCTACATTGTATCATAAGTAAAATAAACCTAGATTCCTCAGTGTAATAGTACTGCAGTTGACCAATCCGTGACATCAAAAGCGCCGTCTGGTGTAGAAAGGGTGTGTAAATGTGTCACCGTACAGTGGGAAATCTAGGTTTACTTAAATTATGATTGTATACAACATCGTCTATCTGGTACATTTCTTCGTTTCACCTTATACTCTGAGTATTTCACGCCTCTTACCAAAATAGATACATTTTTGCAATGATCGGCGCTGTGTGAAATTTACCAAAAGAGAATCGCAAGGTGAGAATTATCGCAGAAAATCGAAGTCGAATAGATGATTCGACTTGACGATTTTATTGTTGAGATGATATGCGTCTCTCTTTGATGGCACTGATTCAATCGTGTGAAGAGTTGCTAGAGAGCGTTCTTTGATAAGATAAAAGCCATCCTTGCTAAGAAGAATGTTCAAATTGGTAAGCGTCGTCTCTCCAAGTCACCAAAAGTTCCTTAGTAGCTAAAAATATCCACTTTATTGAAGCTCTGAAGTACGCGTGGCGCTTTTTGGCAACTTGAACGTACAGATCTAATTCTCAGAAAACTTTTTCGACGCTTAAAAACTGTACAAGGAACTGGTTCAAAGTTTGTTCTGTTGCGTCGGGTGAACATTGAAGTATGGGTAATTCCTCGAACTGGGTAATTCCTCGGACTGTTCAGAATGCATTGTATACAGCTGAAGCTAAATCATTTTTACAAACTTTTGGTTACTCGAGCTAAATACAAAATGCAAATATTTAATGAGATGACAATCTGTTCATTTGCTCTATTTTTGCTAAACAGGAGTATTTCACATTTTCACATTGATTTTTGGTGATGTTTCTTTTTTCTGGGCGAAAGCGAATGTGTGTCGAATTCCGTTGATTGTAGGTTAAGTAATCAGAAAAAGATTGAAGAGAAACGTTAACAACTTAGTCGTTTGACAATTCTTATCTCCGAATACATAAATTCGAACAATTATTTTTGGGCGAGACGAAGTTCGACGGGTCAGCTAGTTTATTATAAATATTTTTTGTCTTATCATTCGGTCAATTAAATGAAAAAAACTGTTTTCGTTTCATGAAAATTGTTAGCACCTGATATATTTTAGTTCAACACCAACAACTATGGAAACTCTATAAAATTTCTATACGCACAGCTGTTTTTTTATTTAATATACAGAAAACAAGAGCTGTTTCAATGGGTATAAAAATTCATTTGAAAAATTAAAAGGAACACCAGAATTACATTATCAATTTGCCGTAGAACTGCATTGTATTGTTTCAATATAAATAATCTAACTTATGTTATGAGAACGATTTTAACAGAATCCACTGCATAGACAAGCGAATGAATGAATGAAATATTATTATTAATGTAAATTTGTTCACCCCGGTTTAAATCTTGATGGTCATTCGTCGCGGATTATTATAGAGAAATAATAAAATTGATTGCATCTTCGTACGAGTATGAATAATTTTGACAACGATTGAATAGCATTTGTGCCACTGTGTGAATTATCTCGATTCAATTTCACAGTAAAACTAGTAGGTAACTGGAACAACACTATGTGTATAGCAAAACACGAAAGGTCTGTAACGAAACTTCGCGATATCGTGAAGTAAGAATAACCATGGTGTGAAAGAAAGAACTGTCCTACAGAGATACTGTATCATAAAGTGCAAAGTACAAAGGAAGCGAACTTTGGCTTTACGCTCGGTCGTTTCTTTACAACGTTTCCGATAGCAGCCGAGCGCGACAGAATAAGCGTACCTTTTCCGCTCCAGTCACCAGGAATTGAGAAACGGAAGGAACTTCGACCGTGTCGAGCTAGAGTGTCCGGAAAAACAGTCCGAAACGTAGCCGGATGGTGAACAGGGGATGATGGTGTGATCAACAGCAGCGAAGAGAGTTAAACTAATTTAAAATGAATCCTGTAGCATTTATTCTGATTTTTTTCTGTTCTCATTTTTCTACTGAACTTGTTCGTGAAATGAATCTAATTTTGAATTAAGCTATATGAAATGTGTCACTGTTCTAGATTGTATTGTAAAACAACTTTTCTGTGCTTCAAACATTTCGCGGTAATATCACACCAAACGGTCACACTTTGAACCAAATAGAGGCTCTTCGTGAATTATTTATTGAATTTTCATTTGATTTTTTTCTACCGTTCCATTCAGAAAGAATGTGTCTCGTCGCTCATAATGATTTGACGCCAACAATCATAGCAATTCTCGGCCATATTAACACGTGTTCGTTTATTGTGTCATTCGTGAACGATCGCATTAAAACAAACGAAGATCATTTTCGTCTTTCACTATAACAAAAAACAGTATCAACAATGTCAACGTCACTCGTTTCCCTACGACAAGACGAATAAAAAATATCGTCTATAGGTAAATTTAGTCGAATTTCAATTCTCAATTTTTTTCAATATAAAGTAAATCACACAGATTTTCTATGAAGAGTGACTAAAATATGATAAATCAAAGTTATTACACTTCAGAATCTCTTATAAAGGCATAATCACCTCTTGCTTTTCTCAAATGTAATCAATTTTTTCACTGAAATTTTAATGAAACTGAAAGTCTGCCATAAGAACAGATTACTATGAAATTTTGGTAGCGATGGTTCAATCATATCTGAAAAAATTTAAAAAAAAACCGATTATGTCTCTGTAATAATTAATATTTTATGTTTGTTCCATAGTAATTTTCTAGGGTGAGCAAGACGATTTTAATTATGTAACCAGTGAACTTATTTGCCAATCATTCGGGTTTCTAAAATTAGTTCTAATACAGACGATGTATTTGCAATTTTATAGAAAAATCGTTAAATATATCGTCTCAAATATTTGCGGGCAAAACGACCCGAATTGTGTGAGGCAAAATGCTCAAGAATTCGCTTACAAAAATTATCCATTAGTTATCAATTTAATGAATAATAGTGAACAATCTTCTACCTGACAAATATTTCGTCAACGAAAAGTCTAAAGCTTTCTTTAAATATGAAGAAGAAGCTTTATGAGGATGCATATTGCCTCGTGGTTGTCATGAGCTTTAATCCGTTGTTTTGATGGATGTTTACCCGTTGTTTAAGATCATCCTGCCTCTATGTTCAGATAATCGTCACTTCGCGTAATTTAAAATGTATATTTCTCATGTTTTCCACGATCGGGCGTTACGAATGAGACACTCTAATTTAGCATAATGTAGTTTGAAGTCTATTGCTGTTATTTGTCTGATATGAATGCAAAACTGGAAAGACAATCATAGCGATAGCACTTATTTGCAACTGGAGAATTGAAAAAGAAAAACTAATCTTGGTTCGCGATTGATATATAAGCAGAAAAACGACCTTTGATGCTATCATTATCAAATATAGAGACATGTGAAGCGCTTCTTTTGTAACCTCTTATGTTTTGATACGAGAATTTCATTCTAAATGCTCAAATTCACCAATATTTCAAGTTCTCTATATCTGTAACATCTTCTGTAATCGTAGTCAGTGATAGACCGTACATACGATTTATTCTCTTACATCACACATCAAGGGTTTATCTATTGAAGATTGAAGTTTTTTCTATTTTTTATGAGTGGCTAACAAATGTTAAGTTTTGAACACAACTGCCATAAACGAGTCTACGTCATGGTCGTTATCATATCTGAATACTAACAAATTTTCATATATCAAACGTACTTTTTACCTTTTTCACTGTCCGATACCTGGCTAATTTGTAATCCTCTTGATGCTTTCCATTTCATTTCAGATCACATGGATTCAATCTGTAAAAATCACTTTCTACAACAACTGTATAGAAAGATAGATGGTGCTACCCTCTCATCTAAGAACGAGAGAAACCTAAACTGCGTTATTACATTTCAAACGCACTCGATACTGCAGAGGTTTATGTTACGTTTCGATATGCTACAATTAGACTGTAACGATCATTTATATGTATATGACGGAGCACATGCTGTCGGTACACATAAGGTGAGTAGAAGACAGGGATAGGGTCTAGCTTGGTTACATCCTGTATTCATAAAATAATATTGCTGAAAATCACATCATATCTGTAACGAGAGTTATTTCGTGGTTGAGGAAACGATACACTGCCAACCTTCTCACTACACATTTATTTCCATCCACAAATTGTTTGAAATGCTAAATGCACCCGTACTGATTCATAATAAATTTTATCCTAGACTAGCACATTCACGGTATGCTTCTGGTACACTGTGAAACTGCACAGTCAAAACCACAAGGAAAGACGATATCTCGGAAGCGAAATGAGTTGATAAACAAATGTTACCATTATACCCACTGCCGCACAATCTCAGCTTACCTATGTGTGTAGGTGTAACTGTGTGTGTTAGTCCGATCTCACCACCGGTATCATTAAACAGAATATGCTTTTCTCATTATGGCTTTCTGGCGCTTGAGAGTAAGCCACACGGGAAAACCTAACTTAATGTAGGATTTGTGCCTGACGATGACTTGTGATGCAGTCAGAAGAGATGGAACCCCAGAGCCAGAAGATGCTCTTTCCAGTAGACATTTCTTAACTACGAAACAATGGAATTAGTTTGAGAGTGAATAGACACATTCGGCAAATGAAACCGACAAAATTTAGAATCTCTACTCCAATACATTTTTCGAGCAATGGGTAAAACAGCCAGAAAAAGGTAGCACCATTGGACCTGAGAAGTGGAAGTAGACTCTATTGGAGGCATTCCTTCATGTATGCGTGCCTTTATATCGTACAGGTTTTCACAAATGGAGTGAGCTTCGCTGTCCACATGAGCTAATTACTTGTCTTCTAGGATATCAGACTATCTGACCGATCGGACGTGAACTTGAGTTTCTCTAAATTAAATTGTTTCATACCGTCATCAAGGTCATTCCGTATCTAAGCTGTGATTTTATTAGTGCGGCCGAGTGATAATCCGTATTAATGCGTTTTCAAGGTCGATTGTGCGCTTGTACTATCCCGATGGGCTTGCATTCCCGGCCGGACCATATGCGGTTTACATCCGGATCAACGCTATTGGAAAAGAAATAAATATTCTCAGACTATCAAAAGTGCTGACCTTGCGATATTCTACAGTACAAATTGAAAAAGTACGTCCAGATAAGCTCTGGGTTTTGTTAACCAGTGCAAATCAGGCTAATGTTTTTACGGTAGCGGAAGCGGTTTTAAAAACCTTCTACTTAAAAATTTTAAGATACTGGATTGCAAGCGATTGCGTTCAATATCGATCGCTGGGGATGGTAGTCAGTCATATACCCCATCAGACACGTATCGAGTGACTTTCGCTGACTCGGCTTTGCCTAACTGCGTTCTCCTGGACAGAGATCTGCAGTAAATCTACGGTGGAGACATTGAAAAGTGTCTCTACTGTAAGGAGGGGCCGCATGATCTCTCGGCATGCCTCGCGTACATACTGCGCAAGGACAAGATGAAGCCTTCCTTTAAGCAGCATTCTAAGCTCCCTTTCGCGGGAATGTTGAGGAGTGCTATGCCACCAGAAAATCCTAACGCTTGTTAGTCAACTGACGAGAGCGAATCTGATGACTCCCTCGAAGGTACATCTTCGGCGGTCCCTCATAGCTTCAGGAAGAGAAAAAGTGTATCCTCTCTTAAGCTCCGTAGTAAGGGTTCGAAGGTGTCTTTAGAAGGGACTCCGAAAAATAAAACATCAAATAGTGGTTCCTGGTCTTAGAAAGTTAAATTCTGAAAAAGAATTTCCATTACTTTGTGAAACTTCAAAAACCCCTAAAGTCCCTAAAGATCAATCAGAAAATTTACTAAATACTATGTTTGTTAAATTCTCTGATAAAGCTTGCTTCATTTAGAATTGGAACAAACTTTTGCTCATATTGTGGCGCTCCTGGTGGACGGATTTGGAAGTTCTTGGCGGTCACGTGTCGGAAATTTTGACAGCTTCACGAATGCTTTTTGACATTCCGCAAATCGACTGTACTTTGTAAACAATCAACATGGAAACCGAAAGAAGGGAAAAATTGTGCACAGTTATTTGGAAAATCCATTGTGGTCTGCATCTAGGCTAGCTAACCAGCTGAAATTGCCCAGAAATACCGTATGGCACGTTATCAAACGGTATAAGGAAACATTGACGACGATTCGGAAGCCTCAAGCCAATCGTCGGACGGCGTTTGCATTCTGCGAAACTTGGCTAACTTCTGAAACACCCTTAAGCTTCCACGATTTTAACATTATTCGCCTGGATCAAGATGATCCCTACTTTATGGGATCGAGAAGTTCTATTCTTTTTATCGAATTAACCTCCTTTCGATACTGTGAAAATCCCTAATTTCCCTAAACTATTGTTAGGTAGCCATTTTGTACTAGATGCAAGAAAATCACTCGACACGAGAGCGAGATGCTTCTGTCACTGACTGACGCATCACTGAAATGCTGGGAAACAACTTCGAACTATTGACTCCTATCACAAATCGTCTAAACAATTGGGTCAAGACAAATGGCTTGCTTTCAGATACACAATTTGGTTTCCGTCAGGGCAAAGAGACGAAGTCTTGCGTTGCTCACAAGAGAAATTCAAAGAGCATTTGCTCGTTGTTGACAATACGATTCAGTTACATGGGTCTTCTTCAGGGCTCATGCTTAAGCCCCCTTTTATACCATTTTCACGTGAACAACATTGATGAATGTATCAATATATCTTGCACGCTAAGACAATTTGCGGACGGCAGCGTTGTATCTAAGGAATGTATCGATAAATAGTTAGCAACATTCAAACAGTTATTACTCTGAAATGGCTTAATTTTTTGCAGCGTGTTTTGCGGTGACATGTTTGTTTACATGTCAATAACAGCTGCGCAATCGAAAATTCTGCACACATTATAGGACCCAAAGCTGTTGATCTCCAAACACCAATGTTGCACATATTCTTCGTGTAACTATTTCATTCACCCATCCTCGGTGCGAATATCCTGTCTTCGAATATGCCCGTCTCGCACTACGTTGAACTATTCACTGCACGAAACAGAGAAAGGTGAAAATGAATATGCAATAATCGTAGATAACCCGAGTCTCCTAATACATTATTCGCTGCTGGTATACATCGTGCATGTTCGTTTTATACATTCGTTTGATATTCGTTCATTTTTTTCACTCTTCGAATTGGTTCGAATAGCATCACTGCGATGATCGTTGGATTCCATTCTTCGCGAAGCATTCTTCATCTAATAAATTTATCATATCTCGTGAGGTAGCAGCAATGGGGGAGTGCTGGGATATGGTTCATCACATACACATAAGACCATGGTACTAATGCAGGGGGGAAACGTCTTAATTTGCTTAAACAAATGATCCGAATTAGGTTTTGACGATGATCGCTGCATTAATACTCGTTCCATATTCGTGTTTAGTCATTCGGGGGTATGTTCAATAAGAAATAACAACTGCAAGGAATATGTTAGATCTTCATGCGAGCAACGAAACAGCGTCGGTGTCGTTCGCACCCGGATATACGGACAAGTCCGAATATCAGAGCGATTATCGAACAATGGTGAAGGAAAGTGAACGGTGATCATTGGCGTTCGTTGCATTTTTGATATTCGATCAGTATTGCCAAACACCATTAGAAGATACTCTTGACAACTTATCATCACGAGCTCTTCAGATGGTATCGAAATCTCTACAGAGAAAACTGAGCTGGTTGGCACCTGGAGATGTCACTTTAAGTGTCTGAAACAAAAATACCAACACAGAATCAACTTTCTTCGTACAATAACCGCATTATGATGGGGTGCCCACCCAGGAGACATGATCAGGTTGTATTAAACAACGATATTGTCCGTGACGGAATACGGATACTTCTGCTTCCGATCCGCGACCAACACGCATTTCATCAAGCTGCATTTAATGTCCTTGTATTTTGATTACATGGCTCAGAATATTATTCCTTCTTCATTTGTTCCGAGCGTGCTCATTTCTTTGATACCTCTTATTCCATGAGAGAAGAGATTCGTGGAATTCCGGATCACGTACGCCCCCAAGTGGCCCCTAATATCTTTTATAATAAATTTATAACAGTCAACTATGAAAAGGTATTTTACACTGACGGATCAAACAACAACGAGTCCACAAGCTTCAGCATCTTCAATCAGAACATCACCACTTTGTTCAAACTCAATGATCCGGCTTCAGGCGCATTAGAAGGAGATCTTTATGAAAGATTAATCTGCTTCAATGAATTTTTCAGCATCTTTCGTCAGAAAACTCTCGAAAGTTGGCAAACTTCAAGAAGCAATGGAGATCTGGGACGATGGCTAACTTCATTATCCCTAAATGCGTAGAGTATCGCGACGTTAGGTCGGAGCTATTGGAGTCCCTCAGGGCTCGAGGTAGACCACCTGAGGCTCCGGTGTGTTGGCGAGTCGGGATAGTTCATATATGCTTCTTATATACCAGTACCTAAGCGCATTAATATACAAGTGTAATCTGTTATATATTGCTCAAAAAGTTTCTCCTATTCCTCGATGATGTTTCAACTGTGAATAAGAAAAATCTTCACCTACAGATTCGACAGCAACATCCGCCCGATTCCCATCTGTCCACCATCTTCATCGGAACTAACAAGATCTTTTTGCTGCCACTAATTTTGTTGTCTCCCTTCCCTCGTCTCTTCACCATATCGATGCCATCTAATAATGTCTTCATCGTTCTTAGTAATTTCGATCCCAAACCCCTTTTTTTACTCCGTGTTCCACAACATTTACTTCTCTATGTTTCATTCTCTTCCGTAACATCACCATCATCTCCAATGCAAGGCCGCTCCAGTCGATCATTAACATGCGGGCCAATCGCTGGGTCATCGAAGTCTGGGTGTGTTATGGATTGTCCCACCGTATTCTGCCGTTCATTGCGATTCGGTGCCTTTTGAACTTTGTATGTGTGTAGTCCTTCACGTTTTTTGCGTCTTGCACGAAAGTTTTAAATAATGCAGTTTTTCGTCACACCTTTTACATATATGTTTGTATTTTCTTGAAAACTTGAACCGCTCGTGATTGTGATTGCATAAGCTTTCTATGTGAGAAAGGCAATAAGTGTACTTTTATAGAAAAGCATCGTTATCATGATTTTGTAATAACACTAACAAGTAGATACAAATTTAATAAAAGATTTACAAATTTACATATTTTCACCTGAAAAATATAGATTTAAATGTGGCAACCATGCACGTTGCGAACTGAGCAAAGCCGTTGGTGTTTTCTTCTTCCGTACCGCACCAGTTTTTTATCGCCATGTTGAATGACGATTAAAATGTATTCATTCTCATCGCCCTATAATTTCGGAACTGGAGATCGGATCTGGATGAAATTGCACCGTATCTTTTAAGACAATCAAAGCTTTAATCTGAATCATGATTCGTGAAAATCGGTTTAACCGTAGCTAAGAAATCAAAGTAAGTTCCGTTTTTGGAGCTTTTCTTCAATATTATAGGTGCTTTCGCAAGCGAAAACCGGGGACTAGTAATAGTTTTATATATTCACTAACTAACAAGATCTGCTAACTAGATGAATTGAGCAGTAAGTTTCATAGAAATGTGCACCTCGTTTCGCCATCGCTTGTGAAAAAATACTCATGAAATTGAAAATTTTCACTCATCGCATTTCAATACCGGAACCGGATGTCGAATCTGGATCAACTTTTTGGGAACTTTTTAAAGAATTTAAGACCTTGTCATCTTAGTTTGCGAAAATCAGTTGAGAAATTTCCGAGAAAATTGAATGCGCCTTTTTTCATAAATTTGCACATATTTCCTTGTAATTCCGGAACCGGAAGTCGCATCCAAATGAAATTCAGGAAAATTGTATGACCATAAGACCTTACATTCGAATCGTAGTTTGTGAAAATAGGTTCAGTCATCTCTGAGAAAATTGAATGACATTATTTGTTACATACAAACACACACAGAGACACATTGTGTTCTCGACGAAACAACCTGTTTTAATCCACCAAGTGGTGTAATGATGCCTTTCTCATATATAATACTGTGGTATTCTATTCAAAATGTTTCTCTTCGATTTTCGAAAGAAACCAAGAGATTGTTTGTGCATAAACTAGTATAACATGGAAAATGAAATAGTTCTCTGATCGGTTAGGCCATCCATTAGAAAACAAAGTGGGTTCACTAGTATATGTGCTTCCACCACCGGAACCTGAGAATCGATATAATCAAAGTCGGTTCGTACGGCCACCAACTAACATGACGTACAAAATCAACAAGTTTTTATCCAAATTTGAAGTTTTTTTTACGATTTTACCATCGTACTCTAAATTGGGAATAACGGTTTTGAGTCCAGTTCAAAATTTTTTTTACGATTATTGTTTCGCCGGTTTAAGTGACGGTGTACAATATTGAACACACTTTACCCTATAACTTCGGAACCGGAAGTCGGATCCGGACGAAATTCAGGAATTCCGTATGGGGCCGTGAGAACTCTCATTTGAATCTGAGTTTGTGGAAATCGGTTTAGCCATCTCCGAGAAAACTTAGTGAGATTATTTGACACATACTCTCTCTCTCTTTCTCTCTCTCTCTCTCTCTCTCTCTCTCTCTCACACACACACACACACACACACACACAATGTATGTATGTGAATGGTGTGCGAAATATAATTCAAGAGCCTTACTACTATAATATGGCCGGATGACGTCACTAATTACAAGCCTCTCTAGCGCTCAGATGTCACCTGTCTTTTTAATGTGTTGATAGAATACTGTTTTGTAATGAAAAAATGTGCTGAATTTGTCAAATTTTATCTCCAGCGACTGTTTTCTGCTTCTGTTCTCAGATAAAGAACGGAAACTTGCTCCATCAAATGATGAGATCATCACTGAGACTAAAACGTTTTTAAAACTAAGGAGTAATCGTGGTTGGCGGTTCAATGCATAGGGTGCTGGTCTGACAAACCAGTTGTCTTATGTTTTAGTCCCGATTTGAAAGGATTCTTAGTGTCAGTAGGATCGTAGTACTAGCCAAGCAAAGACTCTGTAAGCTAACGGTCGACTGCGAAATTTGTTAAATTCCAAGACTTTGCTTTTAGTAATCGTAGGATAAACATGATTTAGAAATGTTGGAACCAATACATTAATGATAAATTCGAAATTTTGAAAAAAGTTTGGTTTGCTTTGTCAGATCGGTAAATTGTTAACCGACTTGTTAGGTTCATGAAGATTTAATGGGATGTCAAAAGAAATGCCAAGGGCCACTCGGAGTACTGAGAATTACAAGTTGTCGTCCCAGTAATATCACTATGTTTTTTTATTGAACTTTTCCCGTTTGGTATAAATTCACATAAGTGGAAATGAAATAAAAGCAAAAGCTGCATTAGACATTTCCTGTTTTAATATATTTCGATCGTTTTAAAAATCTTTCAAAATATGCTATAGTTAAAGCAAAATAGCAAGCTTTATTCACAGTCACTCAAAGTGGCTTCAAATAAAAAGTCAGTAGCTTGACAGTGTCTCCTCCGAGCAATTGCTATGCCTTATTAGTTCCACCTGAGCCACATATTTTATATAACTTCAGTACCAATCGTACAATGATACAACACGAAAATAATAAGTAGAACAACATAATCCGGCATATATTTTTTTTCTTTTTCAGCACAGTAGACGTATTTCTATTCCTTGTTTCAGACCAACTTTCAATTCCATATAGGGTAACTGTACCCATATTGATCTCATTGATTTATTATTTAGCAGAAATCTCGCTCTAATCAAGGACTTTAATATATGTTATTAACAGAATACTGTACATGATTAATGATGTGGTTACTTTACTTATCCACAGAATAACTCCTAGTATGAGCATCTTGCTTGTAAATGACAGTACCTTTCCTTTGCTTTCGATACTGCAATCCTACTGATTTTCAAGATACCAACACCTGACGTGGTTCCAGTTTTCTTTCAACATCATCATCGCACACGTCGTCGTCACAGTTGTATGAAAGTGGGTGAGGTGGGTTGGGTGAGAGTGTGAGACTGCAGGATCAAATAAGAGTATTGGTTATTGATTCTTCGGAACGAATTATAGGGAAGCAAAGTTGTAAGGGCTCTGATTAGTGCTCTTGGAAAGAAAGTATGCAGATTTCTCGGTGCATTCATATTCGAATGAGAAACATATTCAAATCTTTGAACAATGGTTGGTGTATCGTGCAATGTGCTACACATATTTTGACGATTTTTTGTTTGCTTTGTTAACTCAATATTTCTGATTCTTGTGGCAATTGTGATAAATATGATAAATGATAATTCAGATATCCATGCAATTAGGAATGTAATATAAAAATTTTGAATTGTTTTTACAAACTTTTAACAGTACTCATCGCGAAATCAGGTTGAAAAAAAATTAACAAACGATGTACCAGAAATAAAAATTTGCGAAAAAATGCCTCAGAGACGTAATTCTAATCCTTAGCATTTCTTATCCGAAGAAATTGTCTAAACATCTTGTTGGTGCTTTAAAATGTTACACAATTGCAGAAATATTACTAATGTTAGATATGTTAGGAAAGATTATTGAAATCGATTATGTCCCTAATCTGTACCGAAACAAACTTCATAGTAACAGTTTTTAAAAACCTCTATTACTATTGTTCAGTTGCAAATCACTAAATTCATTATATGGCACTAGCAGTTATAGAAGTCTTTTGGTAAAACTAATCACACCTTTGTGTTGTAGTTGCAGTTAAGTTCCAAACGATAGCCGTAAATGATGATTCGTTAGCTTTTAGCTCCTGGTAATTTTTTTAATTATTAAGAGTTATTTCAGTGTTACAGTCTAATTGAAGACTACCTCAAACACAAACAAACTACCACTAAACCAGTCTTTTTAAAGCTATCAAGAAATCCATGCTATCTCAATATTTCTTCAAACTAGGAGTCTGTTCCCAAACCAATTGCTAGTTTCATTTATATAGAATGTAAAGAAACGCTACTTTCGGGAAATTAGAAATAATGGAGAAAAAGAGATTCGTGTGTTGATAAAACTTCGTTTTCTATTTAAAAATAAAAATACTGTGCAAGCAAAGCAAATCTAGAGAATGTAAAATGATTTTCTTACAAGAACATCATCACCTGAATGTACTCGACTTTTCTAATTTTGAAGCATTTCGAGTTGAATGTTAATTTTCATATAATATTATACAGAGCGCGTACGGTATTTGCGGACAAATTATTCAGCGGTGAAATAGTGATATGAGGATGTTTATTGGTATCTCGTTCAATCCCACCTCATACGTAATAATCAAAAAGGATTAAGAGCTAGGTGGCAGTAACAATTCGAATGCCTTATGGTTTTGATTATTATATATAGGAGTTATGTAATTGTTTTTTCAATCACAACATGTTTTATGATAACTATAACTATAACTATGTGTCTCTTTTGACAAGTAATGTCATTTCAAAGCTTCTTTAAAACCCTTTACTCAGACTAACAACTGGACTAAAAACAAAACAACTTGTACTAGAATAAAACCATGCATACACCCTTGATACGCTTTCAAACATTAATGATTGAATCATTATATGTAGTCAGTTCTATTCTTTCAGTTTTGTGTGTGGATGACAGTTTCACTCATAACGAATTCGATTTTTCGAAAGTAAATTTATGACAGTTGTTGTGGGCTATTTGTTCAAAATTTTCTTGAATTTAGAGATTTAACGGAGATTTATGTTGATTCTTCACTTTACTTTATAAACCTTACGAAGAATGGTCCACTTGGCAGTAATATGCTCTTATAGTGAGTCTCAGTAGGCTTTCGTGCAGTTTAAAGTTTTAATGAAAGATTTATGATGCAGCATTTCAGATAGCTACAAGTATTTATTAACATTAAAAATGTTACTTGGCGAGTTGGTCATAAAATCTTTTGGCCATCCAATCTTGTGTCTTTGTTTTGGCGGATTGTGTATTACTCGTCCAAACGTTCATCATGCCTTATACGTTTTGCAACAGTTTCTACATCGCTAGCTAATGCTTCCAGTTCCCGACGAACCTTATGTACGAATGATGGGGTGCAGTTGAAGGAAATTTTAGATTTCTAAATCGGTATGCTTCGCGCATGTAGCGACAATATAAGGATATATGGATGTCCTCAAATATCGTATGCACGTGCAATGATATTAAATAATCATTTGTATATTAAATTAAAATGTTCGATTCTTTAAATCGAGTGAACTATCTTGGCCTTTTTAATCTCGCCAGAATTCATATTTCTATTGTGACCGAAACATTTCTAAAATCAAATTTCAAATTGATAGGCATACAAAATTACATAGTTAATCGATTTGATAGTCTTACTGGTGTGGTTCTCTTACTAATTGAAAAACATGGCGGCTGAGAATTGAACATAGAATAATATTCAATGATACCTAACAACGTCAAGATAAACCATGAACCAATTTGTAATATATCTTAAAATAATAAAACGTAATATTATTGAGGCTATTATCTAAAACGTGCTTAATCCACCTAGCAGTGACCTTCTGTCATCAATCAATGTTTTTTACTTGAATATTCTGCGGTGTTTTAGGTATCATGAAGTTATTTTAATGACCGTCGTTTCAAATGACAAATTGAAATTTCAACAACTCATTACCCTATAATTCCGAAATTGCAAATCGGATCGCAAAGAGAAATTGTATGAAACCATAAAATTGTTCTTTTGAATCTAAACGTGTGACAATCGATTGAGCATTCCATGAGATGTCGAAGTGAGCTCCAGTTTTTGGTTATTATTCACGGTACTTCCTGAACCGGTATTCAGGGACCAATATTACCCAAAACGGTTTATATGGCAACGAATTATTATGTGGAATAAATTGGAACAGTTTTGAGTCCAACTTTGAAAATCGTCATCTTCTATGACGGTTTAAATTTTAAAAACTCAGACGCAATCGGATAAAATTCATCAATTTTGTAAAGCTTTTAATTTAAATGTTTGCTTATGAAATTCGAAAATCTGTGACGTTTTGAGATCAATAGTGGCTAAAATATTCTAAATCATAGTTACTACACTCTTTCGAATTCTCTGAAAACAAAAACTACCAAATTCGAGCTCCAACGAGTAACAATAATGGTATACCCATTCTGTCATAATCGTTTCTCGAAGTTTTGGTTGAATATCACTACGGCATATTATTCGATTGTCACCAAAAACTGGAAATGAATTAAAGGGTTAACGAAAACTTTTAATTTTATCTTTCGCCAAGATGAATACCGAGTACTCAGCAGTGCAAATCTCGGTAATTATTATGGCAATTGCCGAGATTCAGCGAAAAAAAAGTGTGTATACACACAAAAAATATGCGAGTTGTACAGGTGGCTAATTCCTTGCAATTCGTGAAGACCAAATCTGTCAAATGACAGAAAATTCCATTTGTAATGGCTTTATATTGGATTAAAATAAATCTTACTGGTTTCGACTGTAATTTGCATTCGGATAGCAAGTACGACTGTATGGATTTATATGCACCATTTATCAGTTAAGAAGATGTGTGCTTCTGTGGCTCAGCCGATTAAGGGAGCACTCCATGAAAAATCGATTTTCCATTTATTGGTTTAATCGATAGATATGTTGTGTGTGAACGTAATTATAAAGTCTTACTCTGAATATTTTCGGAGATACTGTTATTTGATTTTATTTGCGCTCTGCCGTTCCTTTGAAGTACATAAACTTTGAAGCGCGTTTCCTCGATTCCGTTCACACGATGAAAATAATACTATTGACCCAATCGACACAAATCTTTCTTTATTTTGTAAGACGCACAGAAAAGTGCATGAATCTCAAATATGTATAAAAGAATTGGCTATAATGTTCCATTAAAAAAACACCTTTTTTTCTTGCATATATATTTGTATGTTTATATGTGGCTAAGTATTAAACATTCACATAGTATCTGAGGTTCACACACTAGAGACAAGTGTGAGACATTATTTGGACATATCAGAGTTCAGAGTTTCAGATTTGGAATATATCGTGTTGACGGGTAATCGACTTTATTAAAATCAGTCTCGGAAGATTCTCGATATGTTCGTCATTTTGAATATTTTAAATACATAAATACTAACATCCTGCCTTCTCCGGTATCTGTGCAGTGAAATAATGAAAATGAACGATATTTTCTATCGTTTCATAAAGTGCCCCCTTAAAGGACGAATTTTATGATCTAATGATTCTCGGTTTACTACCTTGATCGAAAAGTTCCCGGAATCGCCCGATTAATTTTTTTAGGTTACCACATCTGTCATTGATATTCTATCAAATTTTCAGATTAATACCTGTACATTTACGTAAAGTTACGCTGTATTGTGCATGTCTCCGATTTTGTACAATTTTCAAAATGGAATGGATTTTTCAAAACGGTTTCAATGGCGTGACGACATTGAAAATGTTAGAAGAATGTTTCGGCAACAATACTCTGAATAAAACAGTCGTTTATCAGTGGTACGAACGTTTCAGAAGTGGCCGTGAGTCTGTGAATGATGATGAGAGTAGCGCTAGGCCATCGACATCGAAAACCGACGAAAATATCAACAAAATCAAAGAATGGATTACCGTAGACCGCAAATTGACTCTGAGAGAGATTGCAGAGGAGTTATGAGACGTTTGCGTGAAGCGTTTCGCCGAAAAAGACCAGATTTGTGGGCAAACAACTCGTGGATCTTGCACCACGATAATTTTCCTATTCGGTCGACTCAAGAAACCGCTCCGTGGTACGGGTTTCAGCACCCGAGATGAGATGGATCAAGCGCTGGTATAAGCGTGTTGCAACCGATGGGAAGGACTTTGAAGGGGACAATATCGATTTTGATGAATAATGTATGGACTGATGAATGTATTTTTAATTTGCTGAATAAACTCCGGGAGCTTTCATTTCATTAAATTTTCAAATGCACGTGAACTTGCGTGAGCTGCGACGCTCCATTTATGAGCATCTTATAAGGTGTAAAATCACGAGGATTTTTCCCAACTGTTTAGGAAGTTGAAACATGGAAAAATAATTTCAATTTGCCTAGCTCAAAAAAAAATTGCCACTCACTACTACATGTGTCATACTTGATTTATTCGATTTTATTTATTGAACACTCTTCTGATATTCGATTTTTTATTTGATACACTAGAGAACCGGTTTTATGCAACACCTATGAAATTTTTCATAACTAAGGTAACCAAAAATATGATGATGGAAAATTCATGTTGAAAGCACGGTGCATACTTAAGTAAGGTAAAATAGAAAGCAAAGTTTATTTCGAACTGACACGAATAGCCAAACTTTTTCAGGAACCAAACAAAATGGCTCGAGTGGCACGTTCTCCTGGTTAGTCGGAGATTTGTTCCTTAATCCTATGTTAGTGTATTTATAAACATTATCAAATTGTTTCATTTTTGTTCCATGACGGCGATTTTCACAAATCCAGTGTAGTATTTAAAGTGTAGCGATTTCAATAGTATTGTCATTAAATCCTTTGGAACTATGGCTTTAATACAACTAACAAGCAACGGTTAACTGGGCAAGAAGTCACAACTTATTAAAAGGAAAACTAAGCTTTCCATAACTTAGACTTGATAGAACGGCGTATAGCTGATAATTACTTTCGTCGAGTTCGCCAGTGGAATGTGAGAAGTTCAGTGAGAAAGATACGGTTGACTGTAATATGACAGTCGCCAAGTTTCCTATCAATAAAGCAAATACGATTAATTTTTCATCGTGTTACCGCGCTGCGAAATCAACTAGAACTCAGTGGATGGCGAACGGTGGAAACAACTTTCCGAAGACTTTGTCGCCGTGCATTAGAGTTAGTTATTCAACGAGAAGCTCGCAAACGGATCGTCGTTGATGAAACTGGTACTGTGCAATATGACATGCTATTAAAAATTTATGTCAACAAAGTTTTCGGGCTTTTGTTGAAATCATCGCAGTAGTACATCATATAATTGGACGTAAATTATGAGAACCTACTTTTGTGTAATCAAATAAACCATAACACGGCTAAGGCAAATGTATTAGAGAGGACACTGAACTGTTGTAAACTAGATACTGTATACCATCTGAAAACTTGTTTGACCCACAAGCACTTTACTTTAACTTTAACTCAAACTCATATTCGCTATGATAATCTTGATTTCTATCTAACATTTTCTTCTGTTTTTATAAATTTCTCAAATATGATAGGCGGATTTATCTTGTAAGGACACAAAACAATCAATAGGTGCCCTGTTCACCAAAACGAACTTTCTCACCTTCAAATACGTGACCGATAACTGGGGCACGGAAACAAATGGTTTCAAAATGGTTATAACCTCCGTCAAAGATTCTAGTAAGTTTTATCACTGTGAAACTGACTTTTGAGATTTGCAATTGTATTTCTTTTCCCCTTTGCAGAAATGAACTGTGCTGACTTTCGGTGCACCCAACCGGAATTCTGCATACATCAAGATTTATTGTGCGACGGGGTAAACCATTGTGCGGACGGATCGGATGAAACCGTGGGTTCGTTGTGTCCTGCACCGAACGAGTATATCAGGACGATCTTCGGAGTCGATCTGACGTGGATCATCCTGATTGGTGTGAGTAGTTTGGTGGTGTGTGGGTGCATCGTGGGCGTGACAATATGTGTCTATCTGAGAAGCTCGCGCCCAGGAGGGGTACCCAATCAGCTAAACTCATCGATACAATGTAAGTGTTAAACATCGCTTATCACTAATATAGCATGTACCTTATGATCAGAAAAGAACCGGAATTTTCACTTTAAAATTCCCGCGCTTGTCCAATCGGTAAACTTTTACTCTCTCAACGTTGGCAACACTTTTATACACATTCTGTCAAATTTTGACACATATCGTACGATTAGTTTTTGTTTGGCGTCTATGCAAAGAAGTTGAAAAATTTTCGTATGGCGATTTTTA
Organism: Malaya genurostris; assembly: GCF_030247185.1. Taxonomy (NCBI): domain Eukaryota; kingdom Metazoa; phylum Arthropoda; class Insecta; order Diptera; family Culicidae; genus Malaya; species Malaya genurostris. The sequence continues at coordinate 37,125,234 of NC_080572.1, forward strand.
TAAAGGATGAAAATTCATAACAACGTGCGTGCATCAAACTTTGTGTTGCAAATGGATTTAAGTGTTCTGAAACGTTGAACATGTTAGAAAAGGCCTTTGGTGAATCGTGTCTAGGAAAAACACAGGCATACGAGTGGTATAAACGTAAACTAATCGTACGATATGCGTCAAAATTTGACAGAATGTGTATAAAAGTGTTGCCAACGTTGGGAGAATAAAAGTTTACCGATTGGACAAGTGCGGGAATTTTAAAATGAAAATTCCGGTTCTTTTTTGATCATAAAGTATTATTTCGATTCACTTAAATTTTACTCTATGTTTCTTACTGGTTCCGCTCTGTTCTTCACTCGATGTCACTTTTGACAAATTAAAAAAAAATGCCTGTTTGATACTCAAACGATCTACGACAATCAGTAAATCAGATGATAGAATCAAACGGTTCGTCGAAACATCTGCATGCAACACTGCCGCGGGAAACAACAACGCTACCTGCTTCGGGAAACTTGCATCACCCTGCGGGACCATTAGGTAACTGCCCTAATTGCAATCCTTTTATATCTCCATCGAATCAATTTATTGCATTTTTCGCAGGGTACCTCCGCATTCCACACAAATTGATGGCCAAAGTCCGTCCCATTTGGTGCCTGGCAAATTAAGACAATTAGGTCCGGATTTATCACAGCAAACCTCACAGAAAGACGAGTGGTTTGTCTAGAGCTAGACAGGAAACACATAGAGCAACAAAAATGAAAATCACCAAAAAATCATAGGGAAATTCTTGCAAATAAACAAAAGTATCGGAAACGATCGCCAACATTAGTTCGAGCTGAGAACCGAAGAGGGAAGAAACAAAACAAATACAACAACGTGCAGCGGAAAACAACAGCAGAAAAAAAGAAAAAAATAACAGCGGCAAAACATCAGCATCTAAAACCAACTGAGATAGCAGCAAGAAGATCGGAACGAGCACTCATTCGAAAATCAACTAACAACAACAGAAAAAAAATCACGATCATCACGCGAAGCGCTTGTGAAAACATTCTTCTTACCACCAACATACATTCAAAAATGCTTCTTTTTTCACGTTGGGACTGAAAATGGCTCATAGTAGCACTTTAAACGATGATGCTGTTGGAAATTAGAGACTCGAAGAAAAATAACGACACTCATCCCAGCTACGTGAAACGAGTATCATTAGTGAGAGTCAGCGAAAAGAACAGCAAGCAGAAGAACAATACTGAGGCAAAATGGAGGGCAAAATTTTACCAACAAACAGAAAATGAGGAAACTCAACGAAAAAGAAAAATTAACAAAATCATCCATTCCGAAAACCGAGCAAATCATACACAATTGGAGAATAATTTTTGGCACTATATGAAGTAAGTATCGTCGTCGTTGGCTTCAAATTTATGTTTAAAACAAAATTATTGAAAAAATCTGTTTAAATCCACCTAGTAGTGTAATGATGCCTTTCTCATATCAATCATAATATCATATATAATAATGCGATTCTTGAAAGAATAACCGAAGTAGGTTTGTTTGACCGTCTACTGATAAAAACTATCAATTGGAAAAGATTTGAGGTCGATTTAGAATTTTTTTAAAGGTTGTTACCTATTTTCTGTGATGGTATATTATTTTTAACCCACTTTACCCTATATTTCCGGATCCGGAAGTCGGATCCGCATGAAATTCAGGAATTACGTATGGAACCACAGAACCTTTCATTTGAATCTAATTTTGTGAAAATCGATCGCGCCATCTATGAGAAAAGTTAGAACACATATTTTCTTTGTTTTGCACATTTTACCCCATAACTCCCGAACCGGAAGTCGGATCCAAATAATATTCAGGAATTTTTTATGAGACCTCAATACCTTTAATTTGAGCCTAAGTGTGTGAAAATCGGTTCAGCCATCTCTAAGAAAAGTTAGCGCACTTATTTTCTCAATTTACACACACATACACACACATACACACACACATACACACACACATACACACACACAGACATTTTGCGAACTGAGTCGAATGGTACATGACACTCGGCCCTCCGGGCCTCGGTTCAACAGTCGGTTTTCACAGTGATTGCATAACCTTTCTATATGAGAAAGGCAAAAAGTCCGAAAAAACATTTTTTTTAATTCGGGTTTTAAAATAGTTCGGACCGTTTCTTTCGAAATTAGAAACTTTATTGACAAAAAGTGATTGCAAAATTCAATATTCAAAGTATTGTTCAGCGCATCGATACCTTTTTTAAAAATTTATCTCGGTTTGGCCTCATTTCTTGAATCAAACCATTTTTTGACTTCATCATAATTGTAAAAATGCTGGTCAGTCAGGCCATGCTGCATCGACCGGAACAAACAACAATCGGTAGGAGTAATATTTGAGCAATACAGCAGGTGGGGTAGAACTTACCATTTGTGTGTTCCTAAGCATGTTTTTACCGGCTGTGCAATATGTGGGCCAGAATTGCCATTACTGTGTCGTGTTTATCGTTGTATTGTTGCTGTTTTTCTTGCAATGTTCGGCTCAAACGCAACTGTTATCGGTAAACCTACCCCGTGCTCCTTTCACGTCCCTTTGATTCAATTCATACGGCACCTGATAACCTACCTTTCGGATTATTCGCATTACTTCTGAATCTTGGGTAATGGCCGGCTGAGTAACTTCGAATGAAGTTCTTCTTGAGTTGACGACAGGTCTTGATCGAGGAACTCCATCAATTCTTCAACATCAAACTTTGGTAGCTCTCCGGCTCGTTCTTCGGCTTCGCTCAACTAGAACATGCTTTCACCAAAGTATGATGACTTTCGAAAGATGTTTTCTACATATTGAAATAATAAAAAAAGACGGATGGTACGTAGTAAAGTACGACTTATTGACGATAAATACACTTTACCAAACAAACAAATAACACGAAACAAATAGTTTCTTTTGTAGATTTTCGCATAATCCTTTGGAAATATGTTAATGTTTCTAAAAAGATCCGATTCGCGGAATTTATCCAATATTCACAACTGTGGATTTTTTTTGCCATCATCATCATTTATTTTAATTTTTGAATTCTAAGTTTGAAATCTGGAACATCTTTAAAATTAATTTTCAAAATACATGTTGGGAATCCAGATCAAGAAATCAGATCTAAATTTAGTCCTAAAATTATGAAACTGAAGCCAGGTTCCGAATTTAGCTCAAGAATCACAGAACTGAACTCATTTCAGGTATCCAGGCTCCGAATTTAGTTCTAGAACTGAATTCTAAACTTAAATTCTGAAAATGAACTGAATTTAGTTCCAAAATCTAGCTCAAGAACCCATGTTTCGAATGTAGTTCTAGCATGCAAGTTCTGAATTCTGGAAATGGATTCTGAAGCTGAATTTAGGAATTAAATTCTTAAACTGAGTTCATTAATCAATTTCTTTCAATAAAATTCAGGTTCGTAACACAGATCTAACATTTTGTTCTAGAATCCTGATAAAAAATTCGTATCCTGAATTTCGTTTATGAATTCTAAGGTTGGAAACCCGAATCAAAATATCTGGATTTGCGTCCCTAACATAAATCAAGGAGCTTGAATAAGCTTCAAAATCTAATCAAGAAATCAGTTCCAGAATAAGGAATTAGAACTCAGTTACATAGTCATAGTTTTTTTTTCAGAGCCTGTTAATCTTGAACTACATTCTGAAACTGAAGTCTGAAACAAAGTTCTCAACCTGAAATTATGCTCAGAAATCAGGTGGACCAGAATCCTGGATCTAAGTTCAGTTTTAGAACTCATTTCTAGTATATAATCCATAATTCAGTTTCTTGTTGTTGCTGGTCGAAGGCGATTGCTCGCCACCTGAGCGTTTGAGGCTACATAGCACGCAGAAGGTTTATTGTTACTTATCCTTACTAATCCCTCGACTCGAGTACGAGAAAATCAAAACAAGCACGTGATGAGTGCTCCTCATTGTTTCGAAAAGTTTGAGAAAATCTAATTTTTGAGGTATTTAGGGTTATCTCACACTGTTGAAAATTTAATCCAATCCGTTTTAGCGAATGGCTTCAAGCAGTCGCGATGAAAGCTCCCAAAAACGATCTTTCAATGGAAGAACTCACGCCAGAACTTCAAGACTCATTGTATGTGTCGAATGTTTGCAGCGGAACTAAAGCAAACCCATCCATATTCCATCCATTTCGAACAGTTTTCTGATGCAGGACAACATTGCAATGTGTCTATATGAGTTGTGATCCCAAGTAACATTTTTAATATTATTAAATGCTTGTAGCTGTCTTCAATGCTACATAATAAATCTTGCAATAAAGTTTTAAACTCCACGAAAACCTACTGAAAACCTCTATAAGAGCATGTTCCTGCAAAGTGGACCATTCTTCATAAGGTTTATAAATCAAAATGAAGAATCAGCATAAACCTGCTTTAAAACACCAAATTCAAGAAAATTTTGAAACCAGCTTTACGATCAACATTAAATTTCTTTGGATGGAATGAATTCCGCTATGAATAAACTGTCGTTTTGATGATATTTTTCTTGACTATGTGTGTCATGTCTACTTTGAATGCAATCAGTAAGAATATATTATATTTTAATTACGAGTTTGAGACCTTTTCCGAACGTAAAAACTGTATGCGCTTTTATTTTTATCGTGAATGTAAGGATAAAAATAAGAATTATAACTAATCGCCTTGAAATAAATGCGGTTTTTGCAAAAGTCTCCATGATTTATGAAAATTATTTTTTGTGATTCATCGTCATTTTTGTATAAAACTATTCTGTGGCGATAAAACTTGTGCACACGATCTGAAAATGAATCATGAAAGTCCAACATATTTCCTCGTTTTTGTATTTCGAAGTTTATTTGATGTCAATAAATGCTACAGTATAGAACATCATAATGGCGGCCATGAAATTCCATCTAATGCAAATTACACTTAACCTAAGAAGCAATAAATCAAATAGCCTACAACTAATGTGTCATAAATGTACTTTAGAACCCTCAAATTTAATCTGAGTGAAATTGTCATAGAATGAACACGCACACACACAAAACTAGATTTATGAAAGAATTTAACTGGCAATAATGTTTTAAAGAAAATGTTTGAAAGCAATATTAAGAGTGTTTGCATGGTTTTATTCTAGTGCAAATTGTTTTATTTTTATTTTATTTTTAGTGTAGGTAAAGGGTTTTATAGAAGCTTTGAAAACTATGATATTACTGGTTAAAAGTGACACTTATTATAGTTGGCATAAAACAGGTAGTGATTGAAAAATCAATTACAAAACTCCTATAAATTATAAACAAAACCATAAGGCATTCGAATTGTTACTTGGGATTGGAAGCTGGTTTCCCCGGATTTTGAATGGCGATAACTTTCACTAGCCTGCAGTCAGGTGGAGCAATATTTTGCTCAAGAAACTTGTTGAACAATTCCAAATCTTTTTGCAAGGTCGGGTAGAGAATTTAATTCTGTCCAACCTAGGAGCGTTATTGATACAAGACATGGGTGCTATGGAAAATTCCATCATTGGAAAGGGGCTATCAATGTAACTACTATTTGGAGAAGACTCCCTAATAATACTATGCGTAGGAACAGAATCTGGACAAACTTTCCAAATTTCAAATATCCATCGGTTCGAGTATTCGTCACTCTCATTTCCTACGTTACGATTCCTCATTCGTCTGGCCGTATTCCAAAGAGTGCTCATTGAGGTTTCTCTTGACAAACCTTCGACAAAATGTCTCCAATAGCTACATTTCTTGGGCCGAAGTATGTTCTAGTACTAGGTTTCTAAAGTCAAGAATTTTTCCAAATTCTAAGAAGTTCTTCCTTCTCGTTTTAAAAACGTCTTGAAAGCATTTTGTTTCGCGTGTTTAGCATCTGAGCATTCTTTGTCCTACCAAGGGTATGGAGGCCTTCTGTTAGACGATGGACCAAGAAATCGTTTGGTTTGGGCTTGTTCTGCGTCCTCCAGAATCGATTAAACGAGGAAGTCATTTTTTCAAGTGGGGGTAGCTCTTCCATTGAATTTAAGACACTTGACATATAACTTTGATATTTAATCCAGTCAATATTTTTTGTCAAATCATATGGAATCTTACCTTAATTAGCAATGCATTTGTTACTGCTAATTGAGATGAGATCAGAAAATACTTTTCAGGTGCAATCTAATCGAATTGGAGTGGAGCAAAGAGAGGTCAATCTAATACACTTGGACGTGCAGGAGGTCTTGGGATCCGTGTCATGCTACCAATATTTAATACCGTCATGCTAAAATTGTCGCAAATAGGTATTATACAAGGTGAGATGAAAAAACTGCAACAAAGTAAAACGCCATAATTTTTTCATTTTTTTTTTAAATTTTATTGAATGAAAGCAAAAAATGTCGGAAATAACATCAAATTTGAGAATCGGTTTAGATTTGTTCGAATTGGCCACCTTTGGCACGAACTATGGCCTTCAAACGGCCAATGAAACCATCACACGCTGCCCGAAAGTGGCTCTGCGGTATTTTGTCCCATTCTCGGCGAAGCGCTTGCTTGAGATGATCGACACTTTGGTATTTTTTAGTGCCAACCTTGCTTTCCAAAATACCCCAGGCACAATAGTCCAACGGATTGGCATCCGGAGATTTTGGTGGCCATTGTGCGGTGGAAATGAAGCGAGGAACCTCATTTCTTAACCATTCTTGGGTGGCGCGTGCTGAGTGCGATGGTGCTGAGTCCTGTTGGAATGTCCAAGGTCTGCGGCCGAAATGTTTGCGTGCCCAGGGCTTCAGAACTCCCTCCAAAATATTTTCGCGATAGATTTGCGCATTTATTTTGACCCCACGGTCGATGAATACGAGCGGCGAGCGACCATCGGCTGTTATGGCGGCCCACACCATCACCATGGCCGGCTTTTGAGTTCTGGTGGCCAACCGAAGTTGCAAATTTTCAGCTGACCTCTCTGGCAAGTAAACACGATCATTTTGTTTGTTTACAAACTGCTGGATAACGAATGGTTTCTCATCGGAGAAAACCAAATTCGGCAGTTCACCACTTTCGGCCAAGCGAAGCAACTCTTTAGCTTTTTCGAGTCCAACTTTTTTTTGCGCATCAGTAAGATCTTGCACTTTTTGGAACTTCAATGGCTTTAGTCCAAGCTCATTTTTCAATATTTGCCGAATGGCATATTGCGATATGTTCAGCTCACGAGCCATTTTTCGGCCACTGCGACGCGGATTTCGTTCAATTCGCTTCTTCACTTTTCGAACCATTTCTGCCGATGTTGCTGTTTTTTTTTCGTCCACTTCCTTGACGTCGGGCTACGCTACCAGTATCACGGTAACGAGCGATGGTACGAGACACAAAAGATTTATTCACTTTTAAATGCTGGAGGGCTCTAACGATAGCCACTTGTGGTTTTCCAGCCAAATGCAAAGCAATCACACTATCACACTTGAATTCCATCACAAATAACTTTTTTTCTGAAAAATTCCCACCAAAATGCTTTTGTGCGCTTGTAAATAATATAATGAGCTGTCACTAGAATAAATCTGACAGCTGTGGGACGAGCGGTTTAGAAATGACAGCAGTCTGAAGTTGGTTGCAGTTTTTTCATCTCACCTTGTATATAATCAAGATGATCTGCTATCATTGTAAACGGAACCCCACATCATTCCGTGCGAATTGAAATCTCTCAGAATGAATCGTGGAGCAGGGAGGGCTTCGACAATTTCATTAATCTGTCGTTGTCCAACTTGAGCGCTTGAAGAAATATATACCGAAGCAATGCAAATGTCCTTTCCTTCAATGTTTATTCGACAAGCAGCAACTTCTATACTAGAAGTCGAAGGAATGTTTAATCTATAAACGGAATAACATTTCTTAATTCCTAAAAGCACTCCGCCACACGGAGAGTCTCTATCGAGACGTATAATGTTAAAGTCATTAGAATTTCAAGCTTTGAAGTAAACCATGTTTCGCACAAAGCAAATACATCACATTTTTGACTATGCAACAAAACTTTAAATGAATCAAGTTTTGGCATGATGCTTCGACAATTCCACTGCAGGACACTGATTGAATCATTTGCGGCGGATGATAAATTATCCATCAAATGATACAAAACCTGAGAGAACCTGAGAAGTTCTAGCTATTGGAGGGAATGACGTTTTGATGGTCTTTAGAGGTTCAGAAATATTGAATGCTGCGAAAATCCATTCTACAATTTCCGAAATGTTAGTAATCCTGTTGGTAAATGTGAAACGGAGCCCACTGGATTATTGTCTTTTCTTGTGCTAGTTCCTGGATAAGTTTGTGAATTTGACAAACCAGGAGACACAGGTTTTGGTTTCAAATTTGGCTTTTTAAAGTCTTTTTTTGAAGATGAATTTGAAGGGGGGGGGGGGGCACTTCCTCCTCGTAACAGAGCCTTGAGGATTGACTTCACTATTTTCATCAGAGTCAGACCGTTTTAAACATTTCTGCATATGTGCGCTTAGACCGTGCTTTTAAAGAAAGCTTAATTTTGTCTTTAAGCAACATAAATGCAGCGCATACTGATAAATCATGAGGACTCTCCCCACAATAAACACATCTTTTAATATCTTTATCGCAAAGATTATCCTTATGAGGTCCTTGACATTCGATACATTTAGACTTATTACTAAAATAAGTAGCTGTATGTCCGAATTTTTTATAGTTCGTGCAATTCATAACATGCGGTACGAACAGGAAGACGAATTTTATCGATATAGGCATGGCTAGGCAAAGAAAATCCGGCAAATGTTACTCGAAACGAATCTGAGGGATGATAAGACTTATTTCCATCGACAATAGATGCTGAGTACAATTGCTTGCACTCGAGTTTCTTAACTCGTTCAAGCATGGAGTTTTTGAAACGACTAACTCCATTTTTAAGTAAATCATCGGCTGTCAGACTTGCTTGAGTGACAACACCGTCAATTTCCACCTCCTTCGATGGAATGTAAACTCTTTATTCAACAGCAAATAATTTACAGGTTACAATTTCGTTCGCCTGTTTCAAATCGTTAAAAACAAATCGAATTTTATCTCTATCAACTTTAGAGATTTATAAAACTTTTGGAAAATGTGATGTCAATTCCTTTGTAATTTGCATCAAATTTAATACCTTTTCTCTTTCTCGAGAATAGAATCGAACGAAAATAGAACGAAGTTTCACACAAATGGAAATTCAAACTTGAAATTTTGCCACGTGCAATAGAAGCATAGTACACTAAGATGGAACCGGTATGCGAGTGTCTTTTCATTTGTTAACAAAAGTACTCGCATTTGGGTTTTATCTTGTTGTGTAACAAATTTTGTATAAAAGATCGATGAAGAATGCAATATTCCATTCCAGATGAAAATTTTGTAATGTAACCCATGTATGTAATTCAATTGTAGTAGTGGAAAAAGCGAATTATTTTCGAAATATGTAGGGCTCATGTATCAATAGTCATCTCATTAGTAGAGTCACCATGTTATTTTACCGATTACTCGACTATAAATCAATGAGTTGTGACACAATCGAATACAATATCTTTTCTTCGGCTCTAAGAAACAATATCACAAAAAACCAAAGTTTGTTTAATACTACTGTTATAGCGACGCGAAAACTCAAAGCGATTGCACCTAATTTCATCACATTTTTTAAGTCAATCTATCGAACAGACACAACTTTAACTAATGGTTTTCGTACATGAGATGACTAATTGAGCTGAGATGACGCGGGGTACCATTATCCTATTCATCTTTCTCTCAACTTGGCGATATTCAATATGGGAGTGATATGCAAGTATGGGCAGTAAAGGTCAATAAAATTACTTAATTGATTGAAAGAATGGCTTATTTGAAGATTATACATTTCTTTTGTAAATCTGAAATAGGGGAAAGAAGAAGATAATTTGTATAACATATTTAACATTTAATTGAAAATCTCTTCATCACATCATCGAAGGAAACGAAAGCGTTTCATATAATGAAACTTTTCATAGAAGTCTAACAAAGTTTTTTTTCTATCTCAACGTTTATTCGCAGGACTGTCTGGTTGGTCATCAAAAACCGCGCAGGGTGTATATTCAAAAGGGAGTATCAGTGTACCCAATATCTAGCAATTACCTGTAAATAGCTGAACAGCAGAAACAAATGTACTATGAATAGGATGTAAATGAAGATTGACCGACTAACAGAATGATTGATAGGTTGAATGCAAATGAATATAAGCTACAAATAAAAAGATTCGTCTAATTTACAAATTATTGGTAAGATGACAGGAAAAAAAACGAAAAAACTAAAAAACTAAACAAATTTCAATGTTAATATAATGTAGCGAAAATAGTAAAATCGAATCGATACTCAGTGGAAAGAGTGCAAAGCGGTTTGCACAGCAGGAAAGGAATATTTGAACCTTGCTTCGAAAAGAATGCAATAATTAACATAATTGACAAATAATTGATAATATATTTATGACTCGATCATTTCAACGATTCCAAAGCCTGAACTGAAAAATTATTCATTTTATTTATTTGGATTTAGAACCAACATAAGCAAACAAGTTTACAATACGAGACAATATTTGAGTTGATGTTCGGCTACTGATGACACAGGACACCGAATTATTTATGAAGACAAAGGCAATAAACTGGACCGAAATCGAGGATGCTGCCACTGAGAATTTAATCTGTTTGAAGAGAGGCAACTAAGGAAACTAATTAATTTCATAGAAACTTTTCAGCTATTTCACTGACTAAGAAAAAACAAATTCTGGTAAGCATTGCAGTTAATGTAAAAGATTGCAGTTAATTGTCCCGGGTTGGCGGTTTAATGTATAGGGCACTGGTCTTACAAATCAGTTGTCGTATGTTCGAGCCCTGACCTGGAAGGATTCGTAGTGTCAGTAGAATCGTAGCACCAGCTTATGCAATGGGTCTGTACACTGTGGAATCGGCTGCGAAGTCTGTTGAAGCAGAAGGTCAAATTCCACTACAGGAATGTAATACCCCAAGGCTTTGCTTTTTAATTTTTTGAATCGATCGCCAGAAGTGAAAGTGAGGCGAATGAGGTTGCCTAGAAGGATAACGTGTGATGCTATTCAAGGAAATGAATGGTGCGAATGAATCATTTCGAGAGATTCTGATGTTTATATAAATTGTTCCACAGCTAGTAATGATACAAAATATTTTATACTTCAGGATACCGCTTGCATCAAGATTGATTGTCAGCAGAAAATTGAAGTCAACAAAGTTGAATAAATGGAACGTGGGACGTTTTCAATCATAAAATTGTAATAATTATTCCATACTTCGGTTTCGTACATTGAAGGATCGTGACTCAAAAAAATTGACTTTAAACATGGTTTTTATTTGAAAACGTCCGTTTAATAAAAAAAACTATATTTCACTGCGTTTATAAAATTTCTAGATTATGAATGACAAAAAATATTGACAGAGTAGATAATCGATGCTAACATTTTTTTTAACATTCAAACATTAATTACACCATACGGGACAGCAAACTGTATTATTGAAGTAAATGTACACATGAATTTTGTAGTGAGGATCTCACTTTCTAAATTACCCGTAATATTCGCAAATGTGTAAATCGTACAATCTTTTTATCATTCTCATATAGAAAAGTTATGCAATCATTGTGAAAATTGTGACTTTTAAACCAAGGCCCGGAGGGCCACGTGTCATATACCATTCGACTTAGTTCGTCGAGTACGCAAAATGTCTGTATATGTGTATGTGTGTGTATGTATGTATGTAACATTTTTTTGTACTCACTTTTCTCGGATATGGCTGAACTGATTTTCATGAGCTTAGATTCCAATGAAAGGTCTTGTAGCCACATACAAATTTTTTATTCGATTCCCACTTCCGGTTCCGGAATTACAGGGTGATATGTGCAATAAAATGAAAATAAGTGCACTAATATTTCTCAGAGACGGCTGAACCCATTCTTACAAACTTGGATTCAAACGAAAGGTATAATTATCTCATAGAATGTTCCTGAATGTTATTTCGATCCGACTTCCGGTTCCAGAATTTCAGGGTGATTCGTGTAAAAAATTCTATTTCAAATTACTTCCTCAATTTTCTCAGAGATGGCGTGATCGATTTCAGCAAACTTAACTTCAAATGGTCTCATGGTCCCATGCAAAACTTCCAAATCTCACCCTTGTCCGACTTCCGGATTTATAGGGTAAAGTGTGTTAAAAATTTGATACCGTCACTTAAAGCGGCGATACAAAACAAAACATAAACAAAAATTTCGAACTGGTCTCGAAACTATTTCAATAGCCATTATCAGAAGACAAATAAAATAAACCGATTCCGGCTCTCCTGGTTCCCGGTTTCCGATTCCGGAAGCACCGAAAATAGTAATCATAAAAATGGATCTCAGTCATATTTCTCAGCAATGTCTTCTTGTCCACTTTTTCACATGGCTTGTCCACTTTTTCACATATACTGGTATGTTGTACTTGATGTTTTCATGCTCTACATAGTGCACATTGTTATTGTCTTTAGCGAATTAAATTGCATCCAACTCTTTGTAAAACTGGATGTAAACAACATTATTTATCTTGTTGCATTGAAGTAAATGCACACTTTAAATATCAAGATGCATTCAAGTTCTCGTATCGAAAGTCGAATTTTGCACTGCCTGAAGTCGACAATAATTGTGTTCTTTCGTAGTGGCGGCGGAAGTTTGTGTTCGTTTGGTTCACTTATTTCGAGGTCGTTCTATTGTTCACTACACAAAACTGTACTTGGTTTCTTCCGAGCCAAAGCGGTTTTGTTTTATCGACTGACTTGGATGAGATGTGAAGGCGAACTGATTTTTTTTAACTGATTTAATATGTTTACTTCATTGAATCATGTAAACATTTATTCAGCCTTCTCTTTCACATCGAAAATGGCAATGTGAGGGTGATTCAAAGTAAATGTGGAACACGTAATGAAAAATGTTAAAGGCTTTCGGTACTAACAGATAGATAACAATTCAGATTTGATACCATTTAAATTTAGTGTTCTTACGAACTTTTGAACTACCGGTTCTTTTAGCGAAGTTTCAATCTTTCGTCTGATGTAGTACTCAATTCCAATACAGAGTATCTTATTTTTCTATTCAATGTTATGCGGGCATCGTATGATCCCAAATTAATATTTGAATACTTCCTAATAGTACTGTTGTTGTACCGTTGAATTCCACTATGTTATATCACGTCATTACACTCTCACAAAGTCACTATTTTCACAGTCACTATTTTTCCGAAAGTGTATCAAACGTTATAATACAGATACGTATTTCGGAATGCTATTTGCATCCTTCTTCAGTGTATCGGTTTTATAAGTTTATTAAATAAAGTTTATTAAATAAACTTATAAAACCGATACACTGAAGAAGGATGCAAATAGCATTCCGAAATACGTATCTGTATTATAACGTTTGATACACTTTCGGAAAAATAGTGACTGTGAAAATAGTGACTTTGTGAGAGTGTAATGACGTGATATAACATAGTGGAATTCAACGGTACAACAACAGTACTATTAGTGAGAACATTCTACTAACAGCTCAAACAGAAATTTAGTGATTTGAATACTTATTTGACGGATGCCTAATCGACCATTCTCAAAAAGGCATGAGATATTGATCATCGTAAGCCACTTACCTTTGTTTGCCCACTAATGATTTAGCATTTATCGTTACATCAGGAACTCTCATATTGATTTTTAACATCGTCAGAGTACTGTTTACAAACAATCTCATATCGTACAAGAATGAAGTTTTGTAGCCATTTTCTGTTATGGCGTTTTCGTAAACATTGGATGGCTCATAATTCTATTTCAAAACTACTATGTGGTGCTCTCAGTATTTAACTAGCTATCAAGTTTTTCCGTCTTGGTAAATAAGAAATAAAACTTGGCTTTTGGTGACAGCAACTGGACGTGATTTGAAGGATGTTCCTGAAACGGTGGATGTTTACATTTTTCTTTCCCATATCTTCCTGTTCTTAAAAAATGACAAACATAGAAAAATCTCGCCTCCTGTTCATTTACCGTCGTGCAGTGCTATACCAAAACAGAGATGTAATTCAGAAATGGAGTGATAATGACTTCCTTAGTTCTATGCTTCCAGAACTGTTTACAGGCATTATTTGAATCAAGGCTCAACGCCATCGATTACTGAAAAAACTTAGAAACTGAACATGAATTTATTAAAATTTATCAATCCTTCGGTGGAGAAAAACCTAATTCCCTAGTACGCCTGTGTTATAATAACAGAGAGCAAAACTTTAGCTCTTGTCCCCTGCCCATTGATTCCTTGAAAATAATCAAAATAATTCGAGAAAATCGCTTGGAAATTCATTGTGTCCATATTATCATTTGACCACAACAATCAGCGAGTCACACTGAATTCATTTTGTGTATTGTTTGCGAATAAATTCAGAGACATGGCTGCAGAAAATATTCTCACCGCATTCAGTGGCCAGTTTGCTCACCTCGATTGGAATAAAATAGAATAACATTGAATGCATAAATTTTGGAACAACAAATGATAAACCGTAAATGTAATATTTTTGGAACACAATATCATGAATAAGTTGGTATAGCGTGCACACACCTACTCATAAGAAAGCATCCGTAACTGTAAATCAGAATTAAAACAAATCGGTGTGATGTTCGCACCAAAAATCTACACTTGTATACCAAATATAAAAATCAACAATAACAAATCAATAGAGCAGCGATCACTAAAAAGTACAATCGAAATTAACTCACACACGCATACCATAGAACAATGCGGAAGTCGTTTTTACTACTTCTTATATCGTGTGTAGGCTCATAATGAGCATCCAAAATCGTACTCTCCATATTCATTTATTACACAATCTGCATTGTCACGTAAAATATCTCAGAAAAATAGGACAAATAATGTATTCGTTTGATTCTCAAGGAGATCTAGTTTCCTACACAATAAATCCAATTCGTTCCGCTTTCCACAATTCCTTTTAATTAGAGAAAGGCTGAACATATTGTATTTATAGAATTTTTACAAGTTTAAGCTGTCTCTAGATTCAGAAAGATACAAATACAGAATTTATACAAAGTACGGTAAATATTTTATTACAATTACCCGCTTGAAGCTTACATAGAAAAGAAATTGAAACAATAATCTATTGACCGAAACAAAACCGTGCGGCATGCTATGTTAAGGTAGTTGCAGGAATATATAGCAATTTAGAATAATATTGAGCTACTTTTCTTAAATAAACAGCAAACATCATTCAAATTACTGTCATGAAAACATAAAATGTACGAATATTAAACCGATGAGTCATGTAAGTTTAGGGAATATGCACTATGAATCGAACCGAATCGTGTTTACACGTGTGCGTGTGCAAATGCTAAGGTTAGGTATCATGAAACGCTTGCTAGCAGCTTTGAGCAAATCGATGACATTCAGCGCTAATTATGACTGTTTGGACGTGTTTATTTTGCAATATAATTATAAACAAAATAAAATCAGTGTTGCCAACTTAAATGTACCGTGAAATAATGACGAACGATTCATTTTCATTTCAAAATAACAGATTTGTAGATATCTCATAATGTTGACTATATTTTTCATGAGTTTTGTCCAAACTTTACCAAAAGCGGAACGAATTAATACAGACGCACAAACCGTGGCGCGAGTAGTTATAAAACATGTTCAACTGTCATCAATTTACTGTGACAATAGTAAATAGATAAGGGAAAAGTACATACACACACTTACCAATTCACATAGATTTTAAAAATGTATCAACGGAATCAAGGAGGATCAATTTTGAACAGAACATTTCCTTCAATGCAAAAACACTAACTTATCATGTGAACAAATCGATTTCCAGGTTTTATTTTGAAATATTGTTTCGAAACAAGTCAAATGAAATGAAAAATATCGCATATCCATGTAGAGACCACACTGCGGTGAGCAAATTTCACGATCATCTGGATCTGAAAAATATCGAAAATGAAATAACGCAAATTTCAGTCACATATCTACTTAGGTTTTAAACGATTCCCTTGTGGGTTAAAGAACTGATTAAACATATAAAATACAGAAATGGTAGAAAACAAATCTCTTGTTTCGTTAATGACTGAAACAACTGATTCGTCTTCTAATTAGTTTAATTTTCGGAAAGATCATTGTACCCAAAAAGTATTACCTGTAATGTTAAGCGAGACAGTGCAACACTCAAGGTTCTACTTACGGTCTTAGAAAACAGTCATTGTTGGAGGCACTACTACTCCGCTACTGTTCCATGAAACTTCAAGAACAAATCGTCAGTTTATATAGAAACATTAATCAAACAAACCGATATTTCTCTTTAGTATTTTAGCTCAACGACAGTGAAGTAAACTGCTTTTGCATTTTGCAACAATGGCCGTTTTCTTAAGATTGTAAATTGTTCATTATGGGAAATATTTAGTAAGACCGCTAAAAGACTTTCAATAGCATTTTTCTTTTGAATAATGTTAGAATCCATTTCACCAACAGCAAACTGCATTTAACAATTGTTTTGACTAGAAAAAATTAAATTTAAATTGAGTTTCATAAAATTTTCGTTCTATTATGGTTTCTAACAAAGCATAAAATATTGAGGATTGTTCATAAAAAGCACGCAAAACTCTAGGAACCAAACTTTTCCCTAATCTGAACAGGTACTAGATATCTACCCAGGTGCTTCTAATATAATCTTTCCTCCCTTGTGAGATAGTTTAGAAATCCACGTATCGATATGAAAAACATTTTACAAAGACAAAGCAAATTATAGTAAATCAACAAACACTCTATATGTGTATATTGACAACCCTATATTATGAGTCAACATCTAGTAAGTAAAAAGAATAACTTTGAATATATAGATGCAAATAGAAATCTCTACAATCCCAGGTATGCACCATGTATACCTAAAAGTTAGAATTTTTAATCGTCAGAAAAAACCCTAATAATTAACAAAACGAATAAGCGACGATATTGTTAGACCACGATTCGTGGCATTTCTCAGCTTTTCTTTTGACTGTACATATTGTATTGAAATTTAATCAAACATAGTCGAATCATTAGTGAAAGCAACAATATCGTCAATAAACTAATCAAGAAAAGAGAAGAGCAACCCGTGTGGAAGTATAAGGCACATAACTTACAAAACAAAAACTATAGGAAAAATATGAATACTAAAAGGAAACAGTAACATACTTGAGCAGCAAAAACTTACTGTAACGTTGTCCGTGTGTGTATGGTATAAAAAACTAAAAGCATATATCTATATTTTACCAAATACGATAAATTTACGTATGCGTAATGGAAAACAGAGAAATATCAATTAGCCAAGCAAACGGAAAAAGAAATGTAGCAGAAAATAAAAGTTGGAAAACAGTTCAGCACGATTGGGTGGAGAATTTTTTGTATTGCATGACCATGTAGAACTAAAATGCAAGCAAATTAGATGAACCGTAGAAGCAAGTATGTAAGGCGCAGTATATAGATGTATAGACAAAATGCAGAATTTCGAACTGAAGCAGTTTAAAAGAAATGAGTGTGAAAACAGGAGCAGAAGAATGATAAAATATATGAGCTATTGAAATATAAAGACGAAAATAATGCACTGAAGTTTTATTATTTCGAAAATCTGAGTAAACGTTAATGAATGGTAAGTAGATTAATTAGAATCATTACAGTAGCTAAAACACTCTTTTAATAATATAAGTTTGAAGGCACACTTCTTAAGCTCTAAGATACCGAGGGAAGATGAAACAATTTAAACTGTTGTTATTTTATTGTCGTGTTTTATTGCTGCTTTCGTTGTGATGTCCTGTTAGTATGTTTGTCTTAAATTTTATACAGCATGGGGCTCTGTTTTAAAGCTAGTTGTCGTATGTTTGAGCTCCGAACTGTAAGAGTTATGTCAATGGGATCGTAGCTGGCAGTGGTACCAAAGATAAATAATAAAGACATGTATGTGCCCACAATAATTTAAAAAAATCTGGTTCGTACCCGGTACTTTCTAAAATGACCGCACTCACCGCTTGGTGGAGCGCGAGATTAATTGCATTGTTATCATTTGTTGCTGTGGCAGACGGCCAGAGTAAAGTTTACCCCAAGTCCCTGGTCAAGCCACGGGGACCGTCTGGGGTGGACTCTCACGGTCTCTTTTCTTGCACCAGCTCGATCTGGAGAAACTCGAAGGCTCTCTCTTCCGGGGTCTCGAATGCGATGTTACTTTATTGTCCAGCTTGACGTAGCCTCCCTCTCGAGCGCGTACGACCTCAAAGATGGTAGACGGACAGCTTCAGTGGACCGCTTTAGCAGGGTGTTCAGATTTGGGGATATCGGGCTTGGGAATAATCTGTAACTCGTCGTAGCTTCCCCAGTGAACGCATACGACCTCGAAGGTTGAAGTGAACCGCGGGGGTGCGTACCAAGCCGATAATTTAATAGTATTATAATGGGTCCTAGCGTGGTGGTAGAGAAGCTTGAGGTTAAGACTCGACTAGAAAACAAGTTTTTCGTACTAATTTACCTGACTTTCGTCTATCAATTCAATAGAACTGAGGTTTTCACTTTCAGGTGATTCCAAACTGTCTTGCTTTTTATACTTATTTGAACTTTTATATAAGACTTATTTGAACTTTTATGTTGAAGACACCAGGTCGGTTGACTAACGACCATTCACGTTGGCTATCTGTTCAATAAGACCGACTTGACCCTTCAATTCTAGCCTATCAAGCTCTCTACCGGATCATCTCCACTGAACTGTTTTTTTTTCAGGTGCGTAGTGCAGCAATTTTCGTGTAGTGTATTTGTAGTGTTTTAGTTTTTAGCTCTAGATTTTAGTACAATATTTTCAATTGCTTATTTATACATATTTGAATATTTGACAATGTAAACTTTATGTTCTGTTATTCTATCTCTGATAATTATTAGTAACTTTTATTTTACAATAGAATGAATATATTTTAATATAAATTTACAATATATAAATAGAACCAAAACGCATGCCCATCCTAACACGAATAGAAAACAAATTCATGATGAACTCTAGTATCCCTAGTTCTCCAGCAGTGCTCCTATAGGGGCATGATAGGGTGTACAACTCGAAACGGTAACACATTTCGATTGAAGTGTGCCATGCGTAGGGCAGAATCAAATGTCAACATTGTCACTCATTTCGATAATATAAAAAGACAATTGTTAAAAATAGCCGACAAGATAAGCAAAACGAATCGCAAAACGAAAAAACGGGAAAGCACGAAAAATGGGCATCCAAAGCCAGATCATCATGCTCATTTCTTCCATATACTCGTCAACCGTAGATTTTGATTTTTTAACATTTATTCAATCTACTTTGACTTTTTCGTATAGTACATAATGGAACGTCGGAAATCTACTGTGTTAGCACTTGCCCGCATAGCGTTTTGGCTACCTGGGCAGCCATGGCCACCAGAAGGATACCAAAATTGATTCAGTGACGGTTGGCAAATCCAATTTAACAAAACAAAGTCACCTGTATCTAAGTTAGCCGAGCGTTTTCATCTTCTCACCTTCGCCGAAAATGTCAAAGATTTCAATGTGGAAAAATTGTGGTGGATACGGTTGTATCGTTTGAGTTGTATATCTGGCAGCGGTGAGGCAGTCGATCACCAGAATGTCTGCCAGCCATATTTTTCCAGCTGGCAGCGTTTAGTCAGCCATCTGGCAGCCATGCGTATGCGGGTGGAATTGCGAGCTTTCCGAGCTACCTTTACTTCCAACGCGAAAAGTATACATTGTAACCGACGACACGACCTGCCACTCGTCTATCTAAACTGTATCGCAAATTTAAGTACCCCTCAGTAACTGGTAATGTCAAAACGAAAGCACCTGAAAAATTATTAAAACTGGCAACACAAGTTGATGAATTATTGATTTTAAATAACAATTAACGAAACCTTGGTAACCGCTTATTGATGACTTGAGGAATGTAAACAAAACTAACTGCCTCGAGGGGAAAATCCTTATTTCGCGGCAAGTTGCAAGTTCTGCAGCATCACTAGACGTAGTGGATCGATTAGTTCAGCTGGGGCTCGAACATATGAAAAATTTGTTGTAAGACTAGCGCAATCAGGTTGCTGTATGTGACCAAGATCTTTTGTATGGAGTACCTCTGTTCCGAAACTTTTTATCAGTCCAATCATCGAAATTCAGTATTGAAATATGAACGATCAAACTGAGTCGATCCGGTATATTCGTACTATTCTACGAGATGCATGAAACTCGAGTGCAGCAAATCAAAGATACTTAAATATTTGAGCTTTATTTTTTAATCCATTCCAGAATCGTACTTCGTTAACAGGTACGAATACACATATAATCTGAATTCATATTTGCTTTTTCTAACGACTTTTGAAGGTAAAACTATTTCAACTGTTCTACAAATCTTTGTATATTTGCACTTCTGAGTTTGTTCCAAATCGTTCAACCCTCGTTGCTGATCAGCGTACATGTTGTAAAACAATACGCTGTCATATTTTAGACATTCGAGAAACTCCTCTACTTCTGCTCTGTTATTTGGAGACCTTCGCAAAACATATGTAAAATTTGATGAACATGAAAGACACTTGAAAAGTGCGGGAATCAAGCTTCTTAGGATCAAATCAAAATTATTGGTTGTTAAGTGCACATTGTAAACCACCCACAAAGACAAGTTTCCTTCAGATAATTTGATAATTTATTCTCAAGCTGAAAATAGTCAGTAACTACGATTTCCCGTAAGGCGTCTGGAACCTGTTGAAGTAGTCAAATGTCATTTCAGATACATTCAAACAATAAATTTTTTCGTTTGTTCCGTGCAGACTGGCACGAAATTCCTAGTTTGATGACAATATATTAAGCTATAGTGATGTTTCCGAAACTCGATTGGATATTCCTGAAAAGAATGACCAGCATCATAAATGAGTTTAATAACACTACATTACAGGTAGAGCTACTGGATAGCAATGATGATGATATAAGATGACGCATGTCTGTCATGTCAGATTAAGATATTGGGCACCCAGTTCCAGTCCCAGTTCGGTTGGTGCAAATCCAAAAAGTTAAACTTGTAGAATGTGAGAGTTTCTGAATCAGTCACCAGTTATGTTGAACGTCCTCAGAGGGACGAGTCGCCGGCCGATGGCTCGCGGCACCTTGTACAGCTACATACATTCTCGATTTCTTTAGAATAATCTTTCGTTTATATTAATTTGGCACTAATGGCACACAATTTAAAATAATATAACTTTCTCAAATGGTTTGTTTATTTATTATGGGGCTCCTTGGTAACAAGTTCGTAGCAACTTAAACAGTGTTGCTCAAGAAAATTATTTTTATCATTACCAAGGGGTCGCTATATTTTTGGTAACTGGCGGTAAATCGCTCACGAACACTTTTTATTCAGATTTTCCTTCGGAGTGCCTGGTCGTGTCGTCGTTGTAACTCCCATTTAACGGCTATAATTCATATCTGCTGTAAACTGTCCTCTCGCTATTAATTTAAATACACGAGAGATCATGGTGTTAGCTGATTACATCAAAACAAACAAAATATTAAGTGTACCATAAAATCTCAATATATACAAATCTCGGTTAATTTTTCAAAAGGGCGTATAAGCAAGTGACAGTTTCTCTTTGTTTACTTTCCCTTCTATTAATTACCAAGCGGTTTCCACGTTTATCACACAACTCTTTGCATGAAATGATAGCCGAAACTTTCGACTTTCAAACAGAATAGTGATACCAAAGAAAATCTTTTTAATCACATCACAATAATCGAAAGAGAGAGTGATTGAAGAGAAACTGTCACTTGCTTATACGCCCTAATGAAAAATCAACCGAGAAATGAGCTAACCCACTTAGAAGAAAACGTTCAACGGTGGTCCTTCATTGGTCCAATACGTTGGATCATTGGTCCAATGAAAGTCCAATCAATCGTTCAATGGGAGGGCAACACGGGACCTTCGTTTGCCGATTTTGAAACAGACCGTTGAACCGAATGCTATTTTTTTTCGTTCGACAAACCCGGCAGACAGAGGTCCATTGTTGAGCCATTTTTAACATGAGGAGTTGGAGCCCCGTTGGACTAGTTTTACTGCAGAACACACAGGGTCTGAACGATGAAAAAAATCATCATTTTTGCAAATTTTTTCCAGAATTATCGTTCAACAAAATAAATTCAAATGTTTTGCATGATAAAAAGCATCATTCGAACAAAATTTTGCAATTTTTTCGTGGAAAAATATTGAGAAATGAGTCGGTGAAGAGATATTTTTGAGGACGCTTCTTGAAAATCATGATTTGCGGTGTCCACTGTATCTCAGCACAGACTAATCAGAAGTGAACAAATGAACGCAGCATAGTTAGATAAGAAGTTTTTCTAGACCCCAACGTTTCTGTTTGATTTTTTTTTAAATTTTTTAATATTTTGGTGGTTGTTCAAAGTGAAAACTACGATTTTGCACGAAAAAATCTGCCATTTTATAGCTGTTAAACTTCCTCAAAGTAACAAACAACGAATAGGAAAACGTTTGGGTCTGGTTTTCTATATGTAGAAAGTGTGTGCAAAATTTGAAAAATATTGGTGCAGTAGTTTTTGAATGACGATGGACACGGACTTTCAAAACCTGCTTTCGAGGAAGACGCATTTAAAGGTTTTTGTCTATAAAATCGAAGGAAACAATTAATTACTCCAGGAAGCCCGTAGGGTTTAACATTTTCAAAAAATCATACTTTTTCTTTTATAATTTATTATAACGAAACATTTCAAGAATGTTTTGTCAAGTTTAAAAGTCAATCGAAGTAAAAATCTTGGGTCTATGCGCCGAGCTCATGCTTCTTCGCAGAATGAGATAGCCATAGATAAAGGTCCATAACTTCCAGAGTTTCGTTCCAATAGGCTTGAAAATTTCACAGAAAATTCTTCATTGATTTTTAAAAAGTGTTAGACCCTACCCTTCCATTAATATTCGCATCGCATCGCTTCGCGTCGCTTGTCGCACCCACTCTGGGTTCACCCTAAGAATCGGTAGCGAGGTCTGTTAAAAAGAATGGTTGAATTTCACAGAAAGAATGTGGCACCAAGTTTTTGCCTTTATTTTCTAAATCACTAGCTTGATGCTTTAATCATTTGCTTGCTGCTAGTTTTGTGTTATTTATTCTTATGTTTTTCATTGTGTTTGTAATGTAATTACACAAGATGTGCATTTTCGACCTTATGTTCTGCTCTCACTGCTACCTCTAAATCCCCGATAATAACAATTATCTCCTGCGAATTGAATAAAACACGTGTAATTGTTGCTAAGTTCTATATTGAATCTTAATAATGTATATAGGTACTAAAAACTAAATAATTCATTCAACGGGTTGAGATGCATGTATTGTGATTGACAACAATTTTCGATATACAGTTTCCTTAGAAGATTGATGGGGATTTGCCATTTGAACTGTAGAAAAGAAAAATTTAATTGGTTTTCAGTTTCGTATTTTTATTACACAGAATTCGCCTAATTCCCATTTGTCATGCAAATAAGTTGTTGAGGGTTGGTTTCGTAGAGTCATTTAGTAAACTCATTAACATTTTCTACATTTGCTCATGAACTATACTTCTGCTAGGTACTAATATTAGATCTGAAAGTATAATAGAAATCAACTAGACTTCATAACTGTTGATGAAACTAATGAGCAATTATTTTCCTTAAAATCACTGTGATAAATACCGTAGACGGTTAAAAAAAAGGATTTCGTCTATGTAGTTTGTTCTGCGTTTGCATCCCAGTACAAAATGAACATATGGCTGACATAATGAATTTAAGTAACTACGTGACACATAAAAAATATGTGACAACAGTCATGATTCTGACATACGGTCCAGTTCATATTCAATCATGATCATTGGCCACCACACTCTCCCAAACCAAATAGCTCAACAAGGAGCCCCCTGGTAATGGACGCAACTAATCTCAGTTCATTAACACTGGCAATTTTAATACTAACAAAAAACCCTATGGAGGTATGGAGCAGAGCTTAAATTTGTTACGCCTTGTCAAGGCAGGAATCTAACCCAACAGCCTCATTTTCGTTATTTTCACTGTCTCATTCATAAATGATCGACATCAGAACAAACGAAGAAAGACGAAACATTTTCGTTTCTCGAAACGAACAATCAAGGAAGAAATACGGCTCGGTATAATCGGCAAAGAACTACGCGACGAACAAAGGACAACGATTGAAAACTTAGCACATGGAACTGCAAATCACTTGGCTTCCCAGGATACGACCGAATGCTGCATGATGAGCTTCAAATCCGCGGCTTCGATGTCGTAGCACTGCAGGAACTTTGTTGGACGGGACAGAAGGTGTGGGAAAGTAGTATCGAGCGACTACCTTCTACCAGAGCTGTGGCACGTTTTAGGAACGGGATTTGTAGTGTTGGGCAAGATGCGCGTATCCGTGATAGGATGTATCAGTGATAGGATGTGCGTATTGAAGATCAAGGGCCGTTTCTTCAATTACAGCATCATCAACGTGCACTGCCCACATGAGACGAGAACCGATGACGAGAAGGAAGCAATTTACGCGCAGCTGGAGCGAATTTATCGAACTGTGATCGGGCTGGGGAGCCTGCACGCGGCAACAAACGACAACGGACAACGATGCGTGAGCTTTGCAGCCTCCCGAGGAATGGTAGTTCGAAGCACCGTTTTCCCCGTAAAGCCACCTGGAGATCACCTGATCAACATACGGAAAAACCAAATCGACCACGTTCTCATCGGCGGGCGATTCTTCTTCGACGTCATCAATGTCCGCACCTACCGCAGTGCCAACATTGATTCTGACCACTACGTTGTCGCGGTTTGTATGCGCTTAAAACTATCGACGGTGCACAGGAACGCCGGGACTCAATCTCGAGCATCTACGTAGCGTTCGTACAGTAGAGGAATACGAGCAACAGTTGGAGCTAGTACTACCAACGGAAGAGTAGCTTGGCGCGACGACTCTTGAAGATGGCTAAAGGAACATAAGGTTCGCCGTGAGTAGCATTGCTGCAACCGTTCTAGGTACGAGGTTATCGAATCAAGGAAATGACTGGTTTGACGGCGAATGTCAGCAGTTGGTCGAAGAGAAGAATGCGGCAAGTGCGAGTATGATGCAACACCGCACGAGAGTGAACGAGGAACGAAATAGACAGACGCGGAACAGACAGAACACTGTTTTCCGGAGAAAAAAGCGCCACCAGGAAGACCAAGATCGCGAAGCGATGGAACAGCTGTACCGCGCAAATAACACACGGAAGTTCTATGAGAAGGTCAAACGCTCACGTAGAGGCTACACGCCACAGGCCGAAATGTGCAGAGATACCAGTAATCTTCTCACGAACGAACGTGAGGTGATCGACAGGTAGAATCAGTACTATGACGAGCATCTGAATGGCGAAGCACAAGATACACAGGAATTAATCTGGGTGCACGCTCAGCCGACGACAAATTCCCAGCCCCTGATCTGTCGGAGATAAGAAGGAGATCGACAAGCTGAGGAACAACAATGCCGCGAGCAATGACCAGTTACCAGGCGAGCTGCTCAAATATGGAGGAGAGGAACTGGCTAGTGCGCTGCACTGGATGATTTCTACACGGAACGACCGAAATCAGCATTTTCGCGAAAAATTTAGTTGATTTGCTGATTTTAGTTAGTTATTTTTTGAGACAACTAAAAAAATCTTACTTTTGCTGAATTAGATTTTTTATTCTCATTCCCTTAATAATAATAAAATATTTGTTGAAATGACTATTTTTTTTAGTTGAATTCACAAATTAAACGTACTGTCATTTCTTAGCTAAGGCACACTTCATATCCAGTCAACTAATTTTTTAGTTGAATTAAAGAAATATAATGTTGTTTTCAACCAATATGAAAGGTTGAATTGGCTTCTGCAATCTGCAGCTATATGGCGCCCTGTCACCGAAACGGTAACACCTTAATGACTACTAGCCACTAGATGGCACACTACTGCCGAAAAAAATTCAGACGCGGTTGTCTTTTCTATATTGGCAGGTATAAATACGATGTTGTGTTGGAGAAAAAGACATAAACGAAACGTAAACATCTTTTTGATTTTTTTTTCTTCTAAATCACTGTTTTCTTCATTCTCACTGAAAACTTTGAGCACTCGGAAAATAAAAACCGAATACAAATAGTACACCGGACGGCGCAGCTCGGAAGGTTTGAAGATACAAAAACATCAAAACAATGTTCAAGCAGTTTCAATAAGACTGTCCTTTTAGCTTTTTAATGGATTGTTTTGCTTTGACACTTCTCATGAGTTTTTGGCTAATAAACTTGTTAACCGTTGTGCACTCGAAAAAAAAAACACCTTTAACCACCCGAATGGGTACCCGGGTACCCATTTTTTTAAATCGCTGTAAGTTGAGCATTTTTCAACCGATTGAAGTAATTTTAGCACTGTTGGATTCAGGAACTTAAGCTCTTTGGGATTGGTACCCATAAAGATGGACATGGTGCTCCTGGTTCCCAGGAACCCGGATATCCTAAATGAGTTCCGACATCGAGGCATTTATACACGGATTTCACGTATTTTTGTAATCTTATCTAAGAATTGCTATATGAAATCAAGTGCTATGCTGAGTTGTTATGTTTATATATTTCAGGGGGCATCCGTTATGTACGTAACATAAAATTTTGAATTTTTCTACCACTCCTTTCCCCCTTTGTCGAGCATTTCTCAATCTTTTCACCATGTATTGTCACGTATTTTTGAAACCTCTCCCCCCTAAACGCGTGACGTACTTTATGTATGTTCCCTTATATACTTCACTTTCTTATCTTCAGTTTGAAAATTATTATGTACTTCAGGCCTATTGCGAGGAGCACGCAATACAATTTTTAATTCTGGCAACAAACATTTCGAAACATCACGAAGTTACTTCCCAAACAGTTTCGTTCTCATTTATATTTCCTTTTTTTCGTTCTATGAGAGTAAGTCCAGAATAGGCCAACTACCCTTTAGATGACGTCATTCTTCTACAAAAGGTTCATTTTGGTACGGCCTTTCTCAAATAGCTGGTTTGGAAAAGTTTCAAATTAGTAAATGACATTTATGGTGGAAAACACAAGTGTCGGAACATTCTACGGAAATCCGGATTAACGGGAACCAGAAGAACCTACTACAGCAATATACACGGCCATCGAAAAGTGGATAAATTTCTGAATTTACCCGTACTGAAAAAATTCAAATCGGATGGAATTTGCCTTAGTTACAAGCATTTTTATTTGTGGGTACCCGGGTACCCATTCGGGTGTTTACGTAATAAAAAAAATTTGAGCCCCCCCATTCGACCCCCCTTACTGTAAAATGAAAAGTCAAAGCATGAGAAGTTATGGTCCAACTAGTTCTTGGAATTGACCGAATTGCAGAATCTTAGTTTAAACCTAACTCAGAAATTTCTTATTTTGAAATTCGAAAAGGTACCCGGGTACCCATTCGAGTGCATAAGGGTTAATAATACCCATTTCAGTTTTAGTTTTTTTGTGCTGTCCTTCAGTAATGATGGTAATAGATAAATAGAAACAAATTTTCTGATTTTAATAACAAAATCAGTTGTCAATGAGAATTTCGTGTTGGATTGAAATATTGCTGGTTTGAGTCCAGGATATTCACCAACTAAACACATTCTCTAAAACTAAGAGTTTTTTCAGCAAAGTAAATTCTCAATTTTAACTAATTTTATAGTTATTTTGGAAATTTTGTTGTTAAAATCAACTAATTCAAAAACAGTAATACGAATTAGGCGCAGAGCTAATTTCGGTCGTTCCGTGTAAGATTTGGGAGGAGGAGATTCTAGCGCAGGAATGGATGGAAGGAGTGGTATGTCCCGTCTACAAAAAGGGTGGACGATGGATAGAGTGGTGTGCTACGTCCGAGTATCTGGGTCGATGGGCGCTCTTGTATCTTGTTCAATATTGCTTTGGAAGGTGTGATTCGAAGAACGAGGATCGACACGAGTGGCAAGATCTTCCGAACGTCTACACAACTCTTTGGTTTCGCTGACGATATTAATATTGTGACACGTAACCTTGAGAGATGATGGAAACATACATCGAACTGAAAGCTGAAGCTAGGCGTATCGGACTGGCCATAAAAGCGTCATGAACAAAACACATGAGAGGAAGAGGCACTAGAGAAGAAACACTACGCCTCCCACTACGAATATTGATAGACGGTGACGATATCGAGGTGGTTGACGAGTTCGTGTATTTGGGCTCACTGATGACCGCCGATAGTGACACCAACAGAAACATTCAGAGACGTGTTTTGGCAGGAAAGCGTACCTACTTCGGACTCAGAAAACCCCTTCGATTGAGAAAAGTACGCCACCGCACGAAATTGACCATCTACAAAACGTTCATTAGACCGGTTGTTCTCTATGACCACGAGACCTGGACTATGTTGGCAGAGGACCAACGCGCCCTTAGTGTTTTCGAGAGAAAGGTACTGAGGACCATCTATGGCGGAGTGCAGATGGAGGACGGAACGTGGAGACGGCGTATGAATCACGAATTGCAACAGCTGCTAGGAGAACCACCCATCGTGCGGACAGCTAAAATTGGACGTCTACGATGGGCTGGCCATGTCATAAGGATGTTGGACGACAGCCTAGTGAAAATGGTTCTTGAATCAAATCCGACTGGTACGAGAAGGAAGGGAGTACAGCGAGTAAGGTGGATCAATCAAGTGCAGGGTGATCTCCGAAGCATCCGCGTCTTGAGTGACTGGCGACGAGCAGCCATGGACCGTGTCGAAGTTGTCGGACGCAAACAGAAACACCGTTTTGATAGCAATCTCGTTTACTAGAGCTTCAACTGAAATTAATTCCAATTAACATAATGAACTCATAATTTTTTATCAATTTACAATTACGGTTTCCTACTCGCAGTAGTATTTTCTGCGCGTCCTAGCGGATTAATTAACTGTAAACTATATAACAAATATTTTCAATAATTCAATAACTTTCTTTTCAGGTAATCTTACAGGTAAGTAAACGGGTAAGTATAATTTTAATTCACTTCAACTTTATAATTTTAGCGACCGATCACTTGAACGTCCGAATAGAAAAGAACTTATCTTCGCAAAAACATGGTTTTGCCAATGACGTTTTCCCATCTGTTGTCGATTGACATTTGTCATATGATGACAGATCGGTGCGTTGCTAAATGTCACGTTGTGTCACCTTCACTTGAGCAGTGTGCCCATCTCGACGGTTTTCTGCGTTGACAGTCTCCCCCGGGTGTAGTCCGGAAGTCTCCGGATCTCCACTGATTTCTGCTACGTCGAGCAATGCCAGCCGCGACAAAGGTCGCATGCAAGCCTTTCCGCCTACGTTTACCATCGCACGCCGGCTCCTTCCATCCGGGTGCTGTATCATACGGATGATCCGCCCACGTTCCCATCCACTTCTTTTCGATGGATCTACCACCATTACCAAGTCACCAGATTTCAATGTCGGTGTCTCGTCGAACCATTTAGACTGCCGGCGAATAATCGGTAAGTATTCTACCAACCAGCGGTTCCAGAACACATCCAACTGACGCTGTATTAGTTCCCAAGAATCCCCCAGGATTTTTCGTCGGACTAGTTCACTGGACTGATTCCGTACAGTGTCGTCATCGTTTTCTCGTTTAATTCCGCTCGAACTTAACAGCAAGAAATGGTTCGGCGTCAGTGCTTCAGATTCATCAGATTCAAGCGGTAGATAGGTCAGAGGCCTTGAATTTACTATGCTTTCAGCCTCCACGACCAGCGTCTGTAGCCCCTCATCATCAAGTTTCCCCTCGGAATACGCTTCAGCCATAGCAGCTTTGACTGACTGTACTAAGCGTTCCCACGCGCCACCCATGTGAGGTGCGCCCGGTGGTATGAAATTCCACTTCGTGTTGGTACTCGTGAACGTTGCGGACAGTCCCTGGCTTATCTGGTGCTGTAGGACTCGATCAGCGCCTTGGAAATTAGTCCCATTATCACTGAAGAACTCGGCCGGTGGTCCTCGCCTACCGACAAAACGGCGAACACAAGATATGCAGGATTCTGTTGATAATGTGAATGCTATTTCCAGGTGTACAGCTCGAGTCGTTAAACAGGTGAACAATGCAACCCATCTTTTAACATTGGATCTACCTACGTACTGTTGACGAATTTCGTTGACGACTGTTTCGGCGTTACCGTGACGATAGAAGCGATGAAATCTATTCACCAGAAGTTCGGTGACATGATGCTTTCTTGGAAGGATCACGGGATAACGGATGTCGTATGAAACTTGTTTTGCTGCTCCGATTCTGCCTCGTTCTCTCAGCACACCATTTTCGTCAAGTACTGGCATCATACGGTAGATGGAACTGTTCTTTCCGATGATTTCTTGACCGGTTTCGTTCGGCGCTCTGTTTGATAAAGCTGCTATCTCGTCCGGGTAGGTTTCGCGTTGCACTAACTTGAGAATAGTCTGCTCAGCTGCTTTCAGTTCTGACTGTTGAAGGTGTCCCGTGCACCGCTCCTGCTTCTTAGCTATATTCCGTAGAAATCGTAATACGTATGCTGTCGCACGTTGCAATCTCTCCCTGGAGGAAAAACGATCAAATTTAATTGTAGGTTCGAACAAACAATGATGCAGAACAGATGCGCGCATTTCTTCTGTTGTAGCCTTGTGTGCATATTGCTTTGTTTCATATCCGCGTATTTTTCGGTGAAGACTCTCTTTCAACACCGGATCGCGATCCATTCTTCGCTCGAGGCACTCGAGTCGACGCACTGCCATCATATAGCTGTCTGGGAATTCTACGTGGTCTCGTTTCCACAGCAAACCTGTTTCGAAACGATTCGCGACTCGTCGCGTGGTAACTTCCAATAACGTCAATGCTTGATGGTCCTCTTCGGCCAACGGAACCTCAGTCGGTCTCACCCCAGCTGCTTCAACTTCGAAAAACTGCTTGACAGTATCGTGAAGCTCATCATCGCAATCGCACTTTCGCACATGAAAATTGTAGGACTCTTTCTTGACACTTCCTCGTGGACCGTAAACACACCAGCCTAATCTGGTTTTCGCTGCAATCGGTCCTGTTCCATCTCCTTCTCTCACTTTTAGCGGTACAGATAATCGTAGGTTGTCGATGCCTATAAGAATTCGTGGTCTAGCGTTCTGGTAGCAGCTGACAGGAATTCCCTTCAAGTGCGCATATTTCATTGCCGCTTCTTCGATCTGGAAACTCTGACATGGAAGACCAAGATTTTCAACGGTTCTAACATTCACCAGCTTCTGTCGTTTGTCTTGTCCTACACCAGCGATCTCGAGAGAGACTCGTTGCGATCCCTTCTCCACACGGGAAGTATTTCCCGTCCAACGAAGACACAGAGTTTGCGGATCGCCACGCAAATTCAGTAGTTCAGCCAATTCATTCTCCACCAGCGTCAAATCAGATCCCTCGTCCAGAAAGGCGAACGTATTAATTGAAACGTTCTTACAGTGTACGGTTACCGGAATGATTCGAAACAACGTTGACGAAGTCGAGAGACGATGAGTATGATTCTCTGCTACTATAGTACTCGATGCCGGTGCCCTTGGAGGGCCGTTGCGCGAATGAAGCAGTGGATGATGACGAAACTGACAACCATCAATATCGCAAATTTTTCGTCCACGACAAGCTCTACGTCCATGACTAAACAGACAGTTCTGACAAAGACCCAATGCTCGAACTCTCCTCCAACGATCATCTACGCTCAATGAATTGAAAAAACTACATTCACGTACTCGATGGCCAGCCTTGCTACAGTGCACACAATCGAATTGTTTAATTGCGCCTGTCGCGGAACTATTCGCACTTCCGTCTTTAGAAACGCCATCCATTGCATGAGTATTCACGAAACCGTTACTCTTCGGACGATCGCGTACGTTTATCCTTTTCGGCTCAGGTTCGTAGGTTACTACACTCGATGCATCCTGCACAACCGACGTCATGTAATCACCGAAAGTTTTTAAGTCGACATGCTGAAAATTTCGCTTGTATCCTGCCCACATCATCCTTTGATCCACAGGAAGCTTCGCAACGAGTTCTTGCAACAGCGAGGGATTCGATAAATGAGCGCGTTCATTCGCAGCTTCGATGTGGTCACATAAAGCCTGTACTGCCATTCCGAAATCGATAAGACCTTCCAATCGGTCCGATCTTGGAGCCGGAATATCTCGAACTTTGCGTAGAAGAGCGTTAATCAACAATTCTGGACGGCCAAACCGCATACGAAGAGTCTCAATAACTTGAGGTACTGCCGCTGGTAGCACCAGCCGACTGCGTACCGTTTCCAATGCAGGTCCACATAAACACCGCTGCAAACGAAGCATATTTTCACCATCCGTGAAACCGCAGGCTTCAGTCGTGTATCGATAGTTCGAAATGAAGATCGGCCAATCCGCAGGATTACCAGAAAAGCGGGGAAGATCCTTAGCCAGAGACTGCCGTGCTGCTAATTGCTGCTGTGTGGGATAACTTGAAACTCGAGGGGGAAACACTTGATCTCGAAGCACACTTTCTGACAGACGAGGAGGCAAAGACGCTTTATTCAATTCAACCGGGTTCGCGGGTAGAAAACGCGTTGACTTATTGATTGAATTTTGTATTATTTCACCCGGGCGCGCGTGTAAATCTCGCAGCTGCTCACGGGAATATATATCAGGAATTTCATTGTATATTGAGCGTGCGAAATTTCGCGACTGCTCACGGTTGTCATATATATTGGTCGTGGGGCAATATTCACTGTTGTATTTATTTGCATTTATTGAAAAATTATTCAAGGCTTACCTGGGGGATCTATTTCACTGGAACGCATTTCATTAGATGCAATCGCTTGACTTACCGACGGCATGCTCGCTTGGCATACCGAGTTCATTGACGAGCTACCATGCATCGATTCACTTTCCTCCACTGGAATCGCTTCGGAACGTTGTTTAGATTGAACTCGTTCACCCTCCGCTACGGCAGGTAACATCCGACTGATTTCTGAACAGGCGCTGATCTGCTTCTCCAAGCGCGACTGGCTCGTCGCTGGCTTTGGTGGTTTCTTCAGCTGTTTAGTTGAATCGATTTGACCAACAGGATCGGTGGTTTCTGCTACGGACTTAAATCCCTCCAATAAGCTACGACACGCTTCCAGCTGTTCTTGTAGCGCCAAAAGTTGTTCAGGTGTCGGGTTGGCGCGCTGTTCGCACTGCTCAACGCGGTTCCTGAGTTCCAACAAAGCACTAGAACTTTTCATACCTTTCAATGCACGGGAAGTAGACGGTTTCAGCACTGTTAAGGGGATTGATACCATTGGTGGTGCTGATCTGGGTGTACCTGGTAACGGTACTGCACGACGTTCCACCGACTTTCTCGATGAAAATGATACCATTTCATTGTGCAACATAGCACCGCTGCGATGGCTGCCGGTTTCATCTTCTCCAATCGCTTTATCTATCAATCGTTGCTGCTCATCAAGATGGCGACGTTGCATCTCCAACTCAACACGTGTTTTTTCCAACCGCTGCCTTTCCACCAGCTGGCTCAAGCTGACGGATAACGTCGATATTGCACTGGAACGACTGGATCTACTATTCAGCGAAGCACCGTCTGCATTTTGTCCGCTTGTGCAATCACAGCACCGCCATGACCGGTCCACTATGCTGGAATCAACACCGGCACATGTGTAATGGCGCCATCCGTCACATTGGTCGCACTGGACCATATCGTCGGCACTATCTGGTCGTTGGCAGGCAATACAATTAGATTCCTCCATCTGAACTGCAAACGTAATTTTGAAGTTTGTCGAAGTTGTCGGACGCAAACAGAAACACCGTTTTGATAGCAATCTCGTTTACTAGAGCTTCAACTGAAATTAATTCCAATTAACATAATGAACTCATAATTTTTTATCAACTTACAATTACGGTTTCCTACTCGCAGTAGTATTTTCTGCGCGTCCTAGCGGATTAATTAACTGTAAACTATATAACAAATATTTTCAATAATTCAATAACTTTCTTTTCAGGTAATCTTATGGCGTTTTCGTTTTTAATTTGCACTACACCGGAGCAGTGCTACACTGAGGCATCAATAAACGAACAAAAATGACGAAAACAAAACAGTAACCATTGACTACAATAAACGATTCCATTGCATAGAGCTACACCAAACTTTTGATGAGTGCTACACCAGTGGTATCGGTGCAGAAAAAGTGTAGCACTAGTGTAGTGCAATTGGTAAAAACGAACAGTTTCAGTGCAGCTTTCGCTACACCAGTGTAGTGCAATTAAAAAACGAAAACGACATTACAGGTAAGTAAACGGGTAAGTATAATTTTAATTCACTTCAACTTTATAATTTTAGCGACCGATCACTTGAACGTCCGAATAGAAAAGAACTTATCTTCGCAAAAACGTGGTTTTGCCAATGACGTTTTCCCATCTGTTGTCGATTGACATTTGTCATATGATGACAGATCGGTGCGTTGCTAAATGTCACGTTGTGTCACCTTCACTTGAGCAGTGTGCCCATCTCGACGGTTTTCTGCGTTGACAGACCGAGTTATCTGGAAACGTATGCTTGACACCCCAGGACTATACTGCCCATATTCGCATATCTGTTCCATATCGATTTTCGCCAATTTTGAGTTAGCTTGAGGAATGAAATCTATCCTCAATATCCTCTCAGAAATTGCAATAAAAGTTTAGGGTTTGTTCAGTAAAATGTGAAAAAAATATCAATTCATGCCTGTCCCATATGCAAAGTACCCGCATATCAGTCCCATTTAGTGCAAATTTCAATAATGTCATTTGTTGCAATATTGGAATAGCAAAAGTGTATTACCGATATTGCATGTAATAATACCATGATTTAGCATTAGGTAGTACAATAAATCAAAAAATTCGGAAATAAAATTTTTTTCGTCTTTTTCTCGACATGCCGATTTTCCATATGGGACTGATATGCAAGTATGGGCAGTATAGCTGTTAGGTAAGGTAAGGCAAGTCAAT